>NW_027017259.1:0-183449 GCF_036013445.1 Caloenas nicobarica | reverse complement strand
GACAGAGCCCGACAGGACCCGACAGGGCCCGACAGAGCCCGACAGGGCCCGACAGAGCCCGACAGAGCCCGACAGAGCCCGACAGGGCCCGACAGAGCCCGACAGAGCCCGACAGGGCCCAGTAGAGCCCGACAGAGCCCGACAGAGCCCGACAGAGCCCAACAGAGCCCGACAGAGCCCAGTAGAGCCCGACAGAGCCCGACAGAGCCCGACAGAGCCCGACAGGGCCCGACAGGGCCCAGTAGAGCCCGACAGAGCCCGACAGAGCCCGACAGAGCCCGACAGGGCCCGACAGGGCCCGACAGAGCCCGACAGGGCCCGACAGGGCCCGACAGGGCCCAGTAGAGCCCGACAGAGCCCGACAGAGCCCGACAGAACCCGTCAGAGCCCGACAGAGCCCGACAGAGCCCGACAGAGCCCGACAGAGCCCAGTAGAGCCCGACAGAGCCCGACAGAGCCCGACAGAGACCGACAGGGCCCGACAGGGCCCGACAAAGCCCGACAGAGCCCGACAGGGCCCGACAGGGCCCAGTAGAGCCCGACAGAGCCCGACAGGGCCCGACAGAGCCCGACAGAGCCCGACAGAGCCTGATATGGCCTGACAGAGCCCGACAGAGCCCGACAGAGCCCGACAGGGCCCGACAGGGCCCAGTAGAGCCCGACAGAGCCCGACAGAGCCCGACAGAACCCGACAGAGCCCGACAGGGCCCGACAGAGCCCGACAGAGCCCGACAGAGCCCGACAGGGCCCGACAGAGCCCGACAGAGCCCGACAGAGCCCGACAGGGCCCGACAGGGCCCAGTAGAGCCCGACAGAGCCCGACAGAGCCCGACAGAGCCCGACAGGGCCCGACAGGGCCCGACAGAGCCCGACAGGGCCCGACAGGGCCCGACAGAGCCCAGTAGAGCCCGACAGAGCCCGACAGAGCCCGACAGGGCCTGACAGGGCCCAGTAGAGCCCGACAGAGCCCGACAGAGCCCGACAGGGCCCGACAGAGCCCGACAGAGCCCGACAGGGCCCGACAGGGCCCGACAGGGCCCAGTAGAGCCCGACAGAGCCCGACAGAGCCCGACAGAACCCGTCAGAGCCCGACAGAGCCCGACAGGGCCCGACAGAGCCCGACAGAGCCCGACAGAGCCCGACAGAGCCCGACAGGGCCCAGTAGAGCCCGACAGAGCCCGACAGAGCCCGACAGAGCCCGACAGGGCCCGACAGGGCCCGACAGAGCCCGACAGGACCCGACAGGGCCCGACAGAGCCTGACAGGGCCCAGTAGAGCCCGACAGAGCCCGACAGAGCCCGACAGAGCCCGACAGGGCCCAGTAGAGCCCGACAGAGCCCGACAGAGCCCGACAGAGCCCAACAGAGCCCGACAGAGCCCAGTAGAGCCCGACAGAGCCCGACAGAGCCCGACAGAGCCCGACAGAGCCCGACAGGGTCCGACAGAGCCCGACAGAGCCCGACAGGGCCCAGTAGAGCCCGACAGAGCCCGACAGAGCCCGACAGAGCCCAGTAGAGCCCGACAGAACCCGACAGAGCCCGACAGAGCCCGACAGAGCCCAGTAGAGCCCGACAGAGCCCGACAGGGCCTGACAGGGCCCGACAGGGCCCAGTAGAGCCGGACAGAGCCCGACAGAGCCCAGTAGAGCCCAGTAGAGCCCGACAGAGCCCGACAGAGCCCGACAGAGCCCGACAGGGCCCGACAGAGCCCAACAGAGCCCGACAGGGCCCGACAGAGCCCGACAGAGGCCGACAGGGCCCGACAGGGCCCAGTAGAGCCCGACAGAGCCCGACAGAGCCCAGTAGAGCCCAGTAGAGCCCGACAGGGCCCGACAGGGCCCGACAGGGCCCAGTAGAGCCCGACAGAGCCCGACAGAGCCCGACAGAGCCCGACAGGGACCGACAGGGCCCGACAGAGCCCGACAGAGCCCGACAGGGCCCGACAGAGCCCAGTAGAGCCCGACAGAGCCCGACAGAGCCCGACAGAGCCCGACAGGGACCGACAGGGCCCGACAGAGCCCGACAGAGCCCGACAGGGCCCGACAGAGCCCAGTAGAGCCCGACAGAGCCCGACAGAGCCCGACAGAACCCGACAGAGCCCGACAGGGCCCGACAGAGCCCGACAGAGCCCGACAGGGCCCGACAGAGCCCGACAGAGCCCGACAGGACCCGACAGGGCCCGACAGAGCCCGACAGAGCCCGACAGAGCCCGACAGAGCCCGACAGAGCCCGACAGGGCCCGACAGAGCCCGACAGGGCCCGACAGAGCCCGACAGAGCCCGACAGGGCCCAGTAGAGCCCGACAGAGCCCGACAGAGCCCGACAGAGCCCAACAGAGCCCGACAGAGCCCAGTAGAGCCCGACAGAGCCCGACAGAGCCCGACAACGCCCGACAGGGCCCGACAGAGCCCGACAGAGCCCGACAGGGCCCAGTAGAGCCCGACAGAGCCCGACAGAGCCCGACAGAGCCCAGTAGAGCCCGACAGAACCCGACAGAGCCCGACAGAGCCCGACAGAGCCCAGTAGAGCCCGACAGAGCCCGACAGGGCCGACAGGGCCCGACAGGGCCCAGTAGAGCCGGACAGAGCCCGACAGAGCCCAGTAGAGCCCAGTAGAGCCCGACAGAGCCCGACAGAGCCCAACAGAGCCCGACAGGGCCCGACAGAGCCCGACAGAGCCCGACAGGGCCCGACAGAGCCCGACAGAGCCCGACAGGGCCCGACAGGGCCCAGTAGAGCCCGACAGAGCCCGACAGAGCCCAGTAGAGCCCAGTAGAGCCCGACAGGGCCCGACAGGGCCCGACAGGGCCCAGTAGATCCCGACAGAGCCCGACAGAGCCTGACAGAGCCCGACAGGGACCGACAGGGCCCGACAGAGCCCGACAGAGCCCGACAGGGCCCGACAGGGCCCAGTAGAGCCCGACAGAGCCCGACAGAGCCCGACAGAACCCGACAGAGCCCGACAGGACCCGACAGAGCCCGACAGAGCCCGACAGGGCCCGACAGAGCCCGACAGAGCCCGACAGGGCCCGACAGGCCCAGTAGAGCCCGACAGAGCCCGACAGAGCCCGACAGGGCCCGACAGGGCCCGACAGGGCCCGACAGAGCCCGACAGGGCCCAGTAGAGCCCGACAGAGCCCGACAGAGCCCGACAGGGCCCGACAGGGCCCAGTAGAGCCCGACAGAGCCCGACAGAGCCCGACAGGGCCCGACAGAGACCGACAGGGCCCGACAGAGACCGACAGGGCCCGACAGAGCCCGACAGGGCCCGACAGGGCCCAGTAGAGCACGACAGAGCCCGACAGTGCCTGACAGAGCCCGACAGAGCCCGACAGAGCCCGATATGGCCCGACAGAGCCCGACAGAGCCCGACAGAGCCCGACAGGGCCCGACAGGGCCCAGTAGAGCCCGACAGAGCCCGACAGAGCCCGACAGAACCCGACAGAGCCCGACAGGGCCCGACAGAGCCCGACAGAGCCCGACAGGGCCCGACAGAGCCCGACAGAGCCCGACAGGGCCCGACAGGGCCCGAAAGAGCCCGACAGAGCCCAACAGGGCCCGACAGGGCCCGACAGGTCCCGACAGGGCCCGACAGAGCCCGACAGAACCCGTCAGAGCCCGACAGAGCCCGACAGGGCCCGACAGAGCCCGACAGAGCCCGACAGGGCCCAGTAGAGCCCGACAGAGCCCGACAGAGCCCGACAGAGCCCGACAGGGCCCGACAGAGCCCGACAGAGCCCGACAGGGCCCAGTAGAGCCCGACAGAGCCCGACAGAGCCCGACAGAGCCCGACAGAGCCCGACAGGGCCCGACAGGGCCCGACAGAGCCCGACAGGGCCCAGTAGAGCCCGACAGAGCCCGACAGAGCCCGACAGAGCCCGACAGAGCCCGACAGGGCCCGACAGAGCCCGACAGAGCCCGACAGGACCCGACAGGGCCCGACAGAGCCCGACAGGGCCCGACAGAGCCCGACAGAGCCCGACAGAGCCCGACAGGGCCCGACAGAGCCCGACAGAGCCCGACAGGGCCCAGTAGAGCCCGACAGAGCCCGACAGAGCCCGACAGAGCCCAACAGAGCCCGATAGAGCCCCGTAGAGCCCGACAGAGCCCGACAGAGCCCGACAGAGCCCGACAGGGCCCGACAGAGCCCGACAGAGCCCGACAGGGCCCGACAGGGCCCAGTAGAGCCCGACAGAGACCGACAGAGCCCGACAGAACCCGTCAGAGCCCGACAGAGCCCGACAGAGCCCGACAGAGCCCGACAGGGCCCAGTAGAGCCCGACAGAGCCCGACAGAGCCCGACAGAGACCGACAGGGCCCGACAGAGCCCGACAGAGCCCGACAGAGCCCGACAGGGCCCGACAGGGCCCAGGAGAGCCCGACAGAGCCCGACAGGGCCCGACAGAGCCCGACAGAGCCCGACAGAGCCCGATATGGCCTGACAGAGCCCGACAGAGCCCGACAGAGCCCGACAGGGCCCGACAGGGCCCAGTAGAGCCCGACAGAGCCCGACAGAGCCCGACAGAACCCGACAGAGCCCGACAGGGCCCGACAGAGCCCGACAGAGCCCGACAGAGCCCGACAGGGCCCGACAGGGCCCAGTAGAGCCCGACAGAGCCCGACAGAGCCCGACAGGGCCCGACAGGGCCCGACAGGGCCCGACAGAGCCCGACAGGGCCCGACAGGGCCCGACAGAGCCCAGTAGAGCCCGACAGAGCCCCACAGAGCCCGACAGGGCCCGACAGGGCCCAGTAGAGCCCGACAGAGCCCGACAGAGCCCGACAGGGCCCGACAGAGCCCGACAGAGCCCGACAGGGCCCGACAGAGCCCGACAGAACCTGTCAGAGCCCGACAGAGCCCGACAGGGCCCGACAGAGCCCGACAGAGCCCGACAGGGCCCAGTAGAGCCCGACAGAGCCCGACAGAGCCCGACAGAGCCCGACAGGGCCCGACAGGGCCCAGTAGAGCCCGACAGAGCCCGACAGGGCCCGACAGAGCCCGACAGAGCCCGATATGGCCCGACAGAGCCCGACAGAGCCCGACTGAGCCCGACAGGGCCCGACAGGGCCCAGTAGAGACCGACAGAGCCCGACAGAGCCCGACAGAACCCGACAGGGCCCAGTAGAGCCCGACAGAGCCCGACAGAGCCCGACAGAGCCCGACAGGGCCCAGTAGAGCCCGACAGAGCCCGACAGAGCCCGACAGAGCCCGACAGGCCCGACAGAGCCCGACAGAGCCCGACAGAGCCCGACAGGGCCCAGTAGAGCCCGACAGAGCCCGACAGGGCCCGACAGAGCCCGACAGAGCCCGACAGGGCCCAGTAGAGCCCGACAGAGCCCGACAGAGCCCGACAGAGCCCGACAGAGCCCGACAGGACCCGACAGAGCCCGACAGGACCCGACAGGGCCCGACAGAGCCCGACAGGGCCCAGTAGAGCCCGACAGAGCCCGACAGAGCCCGACAGGGCCCGACAGAGCCCGACAGAGCCCGACAGGGCCCAGTAGAGCCCGACAGAGCCCGACAGAGCCCAACAGAGCCCGACAGAGCCCAGTAGAGCCCGACAGAGCCCGACAGAGCCCGACAGAGCCCGACAGGGCCCGACAGAGCCCGACAGAGCCCGACAGGGCCCAGTAGAGCCCGACAGAGCCCGACAGAGCCCGACAGAGCCCAGTAGAGCCCGACAGAACCCGACAGAGCCCGACAGAGCCCGACAGAGCCCAGTAGAGCCCGACAGAGCCCGACAGGGCCTGACAGGGCCCGACAGGGCCCAGTAGAGCCGGACAGAGCCCGACAGAGCCCAGTAGAGCCCAGTAGAGCCCGACAGAGCCCGACAGAGCCCGACAGAGCCCGACAGGGCCCGACAGAGCCCGACAGAGACCGACAGGGCCCGACAGAGCCCGACAGAGCCCGACAGGGCCCGACAGGGCCCAGTAGAGCCCGACAGAGCCCGACAGAGCCCAGTAGAGCCCAGTAGAGCCCGACAGGGCCCGACAGGGCCCGACAGGGCCCAGTAGAGCCCGACAGAGCCCGACAGAGCCTGACAGAGCCCGACAGGGACCGACAGGGCCCGACAGAGCCCGACAGGGACCGACAGGGCCCGACAGAGCCCGACAGAGCCCGACAGAGCCCGACAGAGCCCGACAGAGCCCGACAGAACCCGACAGAGCCCGACAGGGCCCGACAGAGCCCGACAGAGCCCGACAGGGCCCGACAGAGCCCGACAGAGCCCGACAGGGCCCGACAGGGCCCAGTAGAGCCCGACAGAGCCCGACAGAGCCCGACAGTGCCCGACAGGGCCCGACAGGGCCCGACAGAGCCCGACAGGGCCCGACAGGGCCCGACAGAGCCCAGTAGAGCCCGACAGAGCCCGTCAGAGCCCGACAGGGCCCGACAGGGCCCAGTAGAGCCCGACAGAGCCCGACAGAGCCCGACAGGGCCCGACAGAGCCCGACAGAGCCCGACAGGGCCCAGTAGAGCCCGACAGAGCCCGACAGAGCCCGACAGAGCCCGACAGGGCCCGACAGGGCCCAGTAGAGCCCGACAGAGCCCGACAGGGCCCGACAGAGCCCGACAGAGCCCGACAGAGCCCGATATGGCCCGACAGAGCCCGACAGAGCCCGACAGGGCCCGACAGGGCCCAGTAGAGACCGACAGAGCCCGACAGAGCCCGACAGAACCCGACAGGGCCCAGTAGAGCCCGACAGAGCCCGACAGAGCCCGACAGAGCCCGACAGAGCCCGACAGAGCCCGACAGAGCCCGACAGGCCCGACAGAGCCCGACAGAGCCCGACAGAGCCCGACAGGGCCCAGTAGAGCCCAACAGAGCCCGACAGGGCCCGACAGTGCCCGACAGAGCCCGACAGAGCCCGACAGAGCCCGACAGGGCCCAGTAGAGCCCGACAGAGCCCGACAGAGCCCGACAGAGCCCGACAGGGCCCGACAGAGCCCGACAGAGCCCGACAGGACCCGACAGGGCCCGACAGAGCCCGACAGGGCCCGACAGAGCCCGACAGAGCCCGACAGAGCCCGACAGGGCCCGACAGAGCCCGACAGAGCCCGACAGGGCCCAGTAGAGCCCGACAGAGCCCGACAGAGCCCGACAGAGCCCAACAGAGCCCGACAGAGCCCAGTAGAGCCCGACAGAGCCCGACAGAGCCCGACAGAGCCCGACAGGGCCCGACAGGGCCCAGTAGAGCCCGACAGAGCCCGACAGAGCCCGACAGAGCCCGACAGGGCCCGACAGGGCCCGACAGAGCCCGACAGGGCCCGACAGGGCCCGACAGGGCCCAGTAGAGCCCGACAGAGCCCGACAGAGCCCGACAGAACCCGTCAGAGCCCGACAGAGCCCGACAGAGCCCGACAGAGCCCGACAGAGCCCAGTAGAGCCCGACAGAGCCCGACAGAGCCCGACAGAGACCGACAGGGCCCGACAGGGCCCGACAAAGCCCGACAGAGCCCGACAGGGCCCGACAGGGCCCAGTAGAGCCCGACAGAGCCCGACAGGGCCCGACAGAGCCCGACAGAGCCCGACAGAGCCTGATATGGCCTGACAGAGCCCGACAGAGCCCGACAGAGCCCGACAGGGCCCGACAGGGCCCAGTAGAGCCCGACAGAGCCCGACAGAGCCCGACAGAACCCGACAGAGCCCGACAGGGCCCGACAGAGCCCGACAGAGCCCGACAGAGCCCGACAGGGCCCAGTAGAGCCCGACAGAGCCCGACAGAGCCCGACAGGGCCTGACAGGGCCCAGTAGAGCCCGACAGAGCCCGACAGAGCCCGACAGGGCCCGACAGAGCCCGACAGAGCCCGACAGGGCCCGACAGGGCCCAGTAGAGCCCGACAGAGCCCGACAGAGCCCGACAGAACCCGTCAGAGCCCGACAGAGCCCGACAGGGCCCGACAGAGCCCGACAGAGCCCGACAGAGCCCGACAGAGCCCGACAGGGCCCAGTAGAGCCCGACAGAGCCCGACAGAGCCCGACAGAGCCCGACAGGGCCCGACAGGGCCCGACAGAGCCCGACAGGACCCGACAGGGCCCGACAGAGCCTGACAGGGCCCAGTAGAGCCCGACAGAGCCCGACAGAGCCCGACAGAGCCCGACAGGGCCCAGTAGAGCCCGACAGAGCCCGACAGAGCCCGACAGAGCCCAACAGAGCCCGACAGAGCCCAGTAGAGCCCGACAGAGCCCGACAGAGCCCGACAGAGCCCGACAGAGCCCGACAGAGCCCGACAGGGTCCGACAGAGCCCGACAGAGCCCGACAGGGCCCAGTAGAGCCCGACAGAGCCCGACAGAGCCCGACAGAGCCCAGTAGAGCCCGACAGAACCCGACAGAGCCCGACAGAGCCCGACAGAGCCCAGTAGAGCCCGACAGAGCCCGACAGGGCCTGACAGGGCCCGACAGGGCCCAGTAGAGCCGGACAGAGCCCGACAGAGCCCAGTAGAGCCCAGTAGAGCCCGACAGAGCCCGACAGAGCCCGACAGAGCCCGACAGGGCCCGACAGAGCCCAACAGAGCCCGACAGGGCCCGACAGAGCCCGACAGAGGCCGACAGGGCCCGACAGGGCCCAGTAGAGCCCGACAGAGCCCGACAGAGCCCAGTAGAGCCCAGTAGAGCCCGACAGGGCCCGACAGGGCCCGACAGGGCCCAGTAGAGCCCGACAGAGCCCGACAGAGCCCGACAGAGCCCGACAGGGACCGACAGGGCCCGACAGAGCCCGACAGAGCCCGACAGGGCCCGACAGAGCCCAGTAGAGCCCGACAGAGCCCGACAGAGCCCGACAGAGCCCGACAGGGACCGACAGGGCCCGACAGAGCCCGACAGAGCCCGACAGGGCCCGACAGAGCCCAGTAGAGCCCGACAGAGCCCGACAGAGCCCGACAGAACCCGACAGAGCCCGACAGGGCCCGACAGAGCCCGACAGAGCCCGACAGAGCCCGACAGGGCCCGACAGAGCCCGACAGAGCCCGACAGGGCCCGACAGGGCCCAGTAGAGCCCGACAGAGCCCGACAGAGCCCGACAGGGCCCGACAGGGCCCGACAGGGCCCGACAGAGCCCGACAGGGCCCGACAGGGCCCGACAGGGCCCAGTAGAGCCCGACAGAGCCCGACAGAGCCCGACAGGGCCCGACAGCGCCCAGTAGAGCCCGACAGAGCCCGACAGAGCCCGACAGGGCCCGACAGAGCCCGACAGAGCCCGACAGGGCCCAGTAGAGCCCGACAGAGCCCGACAGAGCCCGACAGAGCCCGACAGGGCCCGACAGGGCCCAGTAGAGCCCGACAGAGCCCGACAGGGCCCGACAGAGCCCGACAGAGCCTGACAGAGCCCGATATGGCCCGACAGAGCCCGACAGAGCCCGTCAGAGCCCGACAGGGCCCGACAGGGCCCAGTAGAGACCGACAGAGCCCGACAGAGCCCGACAGAACCCGACAGGGCCCAGTAGAGCCCGACAGAGCCCGACAGAGCCCGACAGGGCCCAGTAGAGCCCGACAGAGCCCGACAGAGCCCGACAGAGCCCGACAGGCCTGACAGAGCCCGACAGAGCCCGACAGAGCCCGACAGGGCCCAGTAGAGCCCAACAGAGCCCGACAGGGCCCGACAGGGCCCGACAGAGCCCGACAGAGCCCGACAGAGCCCGACAGGGCCCAGTAGAGCCCGACAGAGCCCGACAGAGCCCGACAGAGCCCGACAGGGCCCGACAGAGCCCGATAGAGCCCGACAGGACCCGACAGGGCCCGACAGAGCCCGACAGGGCCCGACAGAGCCCGACAGAGCCCGACAGAGCCCGACAGGGCCCAGTAGAGCCCGACAGAGCCCGACAGAGCCCGACAGAGCCCAACAGAGCCCGACAGAGCCCAGTAGAGCCCGACAGAGCCCGACAGAGCCCGACAGAGCCCGACAGGGCCCGACAGGGCCCAGTAGAGCCCGACAGAGCCCGACAGAGCCTGACAGAGCCCGACAGGGCCCGACAGAGCCCGACAGAGCCCGACAGGGCCCGACAGGGCCCGACAGGGCCCAGTAGAGCCCGACAGAGCCCGACAGAGCCCGACAGAACCCGTCAGAGCCCGACAGAGCCCGACAGAGCCCGACAGAGCCCGACAGGGCCCAGTAGAGCCCGACAGAGCCCGACAGAGCCCGACAGAGACCGACAGGGCCCGACAGAGACCGACAGGGCCCGACAGAGCCCGACAGGGCCCGACAGGGCCCAGTAGAGCCCGACAGAGCCCGACAGGGCCCGACAGGGCCCGACAGAGCCCGACAGAGCCCGATATGGCCTGACAGAGCCCGACAGAGCCCGACAGAGCCCGACAGGGCCCGACAGGGCCCAGTAGAGCCCGACAGAGCCCGACAGAGCCCGACAGAACCCGACAGAGCCCGACAGGGCCCGACAGGGCCCAGTAGAGCCCGACAGAGCCCGACAGGGCCCGACAGAGCCCGAGAGAGCCCGATATGGCCCGACAGAGCCCGACAGGGCCCAGTAGAGCCCGACAGAGCCCGACAGAGCCCGACAGAGCCCGACAGGGCCCAGTAGATCCCGACAGAGCCCGACAGAGCCCGACAGGGCCCGACAGGGCCCGACAGGGCCCGACAGAGCCCGACAGAGCCCAGTAGAGCCCGACAGAGCCCGACAGAGCCCGACAGAGCCCGACAGGGCCCGACAGGGCCCGACAGAGCCCGACAGAGCCCGACAGGGCCCAGTAGAGCCCGACAGAGCCCGACAGAGCCCGACAGAGCCCGACAGAGCCCGACAGGACCCGACAGAGCCCGACAGGACCCGACAGGGCCCGACAGAGCCCGACAGGGCCCAGTAGAGCCCGACAGAGCCCGACAGAGCCCGACAGGGCCCGACAGAGCCCGACAGAGCCCGACAGGGCCCAGTAGAGCCCGACAGAGCCCGACAGAGCCCAACAGAGCCCGACAGAGCCCAGTAGAGCCCGACAGAGCCCGACAGAGCCCGACAGAGCCCGACAGGGCCCGACATAGCCCGACAGAGCCCGACAGGGCCCAGTAGAGCCCGACAGAGCCCGACAGAGCCCGACAGAGCCCAGTAGAGCCCGACAGAACCCGACAGAGCCCGACAGAGCCCGACAGAGCCCAGTAGAGCCCGACAGAGCCCGACAGGGCCTGACAGGGCCCGACAGGGCCCAGTAGAGCCGGACAGAGCCCGACAGAGCCCAGTAGAGCCCAGTAGAGCCCGACAGAGCCCGACAGAGCCCGACAGAGCCCGACAGGGCCCGACAGAGCCCGACAGAGACCGACAGGGCCCGACAGAGCCCGACAGAGCCCGACAGGGCCCGACAGGGCCCAGTAGAGCCCGACAGAGCCCGACAGAGCCCAGTAGAGCCCAGTAGAGCCCGACAGGGCCCGACAGGGCCCGACAGGGCCCAGTAGAGCCCGACAGAGCCCGACAGAGCCTGACAGAGCCCGACAGGGACCGACAGGGCCCGACAGAGCCCGACAGGGACCGACAGGGCCCGACAGAGCCCGACAGAGCCCGACAGAGCCCGACAGAGCCCTACAGAGCCCGACAGAACCCGACAGAGCCCGACAGGGCCCGACAGAGCCCGACAGAGCCCGACAGGGCCCGACAGAGCCCGACAGAGCCCGACAGGGCCCGACAGGGCCCAGTAGAGCCCGACAGAGCCCGACAGAGCCCGACAGTGCCCGACAGGGCCCGACAGGGCCCGACAGAGCCCGACAGGGCCCGACAGGGCCCGACAGAGCCCAGTAGAGCCCGACAGAGCCCGTCAGAGCCCGACAGGGCCCGACAGGGCCCAGTAGAGCCCGACAGAGCCCGACAGAGCCCGACAGGGCCCGACAGAGCCCGACAGAGCCCGACAGGGCCCAGTAGAGCCCGACAGAGCCCGACAGAGCCCGACAGAGCCCGACAGGGCCCGACAGGGCCCAGTAGAGCCCGACAGAGCCCGACAGGGCCCGACAGAGCCCGACAGAGCCCGACAGAGCCCGATATGGCCCGACAGAGCCCGACAGAGCCCGACAGAGCCCGACAGGGCCCGACAGGGCCCAGTAGAGACCGACAGAGCCCGACAGAGCCCGACAGAACCCGACAGGGCCCAGTAGAGCCCGACAGAGCCCGACAGAGCCCGACAGAGCCCGACAGAGCCCGACAGAGCCCGACAGAGCCCGACAGGCCCGACAGAGCCCGACAGAGCCCGACAGAGCCCGACAGGGCCCAGTAGAGCCCAACAGAGCCCGACAGGGCCCGACAGTGCCCGACAGAGCCCGACAGAGCCCGACAGAGCCCGACAGGGCCCAGTAGAGCCCGACAGAGCCCGACAGAGCCCGACAGAGCCCGACAGGGCCCGACAGAGCCCGACAGAGCCCGACAGGACCCGACAGGGCCCGACAGAGCTCGACAGGGCCCGACAGAGCCCGACAGAGCCCGACAGAGCCCGACAGGGCCCGACAGAGCCCGACAGAGCCCGACAGGGCCCAGTAGAGCCCGACAGAGCCCGACAGAGCCCGACAGAGCCCAACAGAGCCCGACAGAGCCCAGTAGAGCCCGACAGAGCCCGACAGAGCCCGACAGAGCCCGACAGGGCCCGACAGGGCCCAGTAGAGCCCGACAGAGCCCGACAGAGCCCGACAGAGCCCGACAGGGCCCGACAGGGCCCGACAGAGCCCGACAGGGCCCGACAGGGCCCGACAGGGCCCAGTAGAGCCCGACAGAGCCCGACAGAGCCCGACAGAACCCGTCAGAGCCCGACAGAGCCCGACAGAGCCCGACAGAGCCCGACAGAGCCCAGTAGAGCCCGACAGAGCCCGACAGAGCCCGACAGAGACCGACAGGGCCCGACAGGGCCCGACAAAGCCCGACAGAGCCCGACAGGGCCCGACAGGGCCCAGTAGAGCCCGACAGAGCCCGACAGGGCCCGACAGAGCCCGACAGAGCCCGACAGAGCCTGATATGGCCTGACAGAGCCCGACAGAGCCCGACAGAGCCCGACAGGGCCCGACAGGGCCCAGTAGAGCCCGACAGAGCCCGACAGAGCCCGACAGAACCCGACAGAGCCCGACAGGGCCCGACAGAGCCCGACAGAGCCCGACAGAGCCCGACAGGGCCCGACAGAGCCCGACAGAGCCCGACAGAGCCCGACAGGGCCCGACAGGGCCCAGTAGAGCCCGACAGAGCCCGACAGAGCCCGACAGAGCCCGACAGGGCCCGACAGGGCCCGACAGAGCCCGACAGGGCCCGACAGGGCCCGACAGAGCCCAGTAGAGCCCGACAGAGCCCGACAGAGCCCGACAGGGCCTGACAGGGCCCAGTAGAGCCCGACAGAGCCCGACAGAGCCCGACAGGGCCCGACAGAGCCCGACAGAGCCCGACAGGGCCCGACAGGGCCCGACAGGGCCCAGTAGAGCCCGACAGAGCCCGACAGAGCCCGACAGAACCCGTCAGAGCCCGACAGAGCCCGACAGGGCCCGACAGAGCCCGATAGAGCCCGACAGAGCCCGACAGAGCCCGACAGGGCCCAGTAGAGCCCGACAGAGCCCGACAGAGCCCGACAGAGCCCGACAGGGCCCGACAGGGCCCGACAGAGCCCGACAGGACCCGACAGGGCCCGACAGAGCCTGACAGGGCCCAGTAGAGCCCGACAGAGCCCGACAGAGCCCGACAGAGCCCGACAGGGCCCAGTAGAGCCCGACAGAGCCCGACAGAGCCCGACAGAGCCCAACAGAGCCCGACAGAGCCCAGTAGAGCCCGACAGAGCCCGACAGAGCCCGACAGAGCCCGACAGAGCCCGACAGGGTCCGACAGAGCCCGACAGAGCCCGACAGGGCCCAGTAGAGCCCGACAGAGCCCGACAGAGCCCGACAGAGCCCAGTAGAGCCCGACAGAACCCGACAGAGCCCGACAGAGCCCGACAGAGCCCAGTAGAGCCCGACAGAGCCCGACAGGGCCTGACAGGGCCCGACAGGGCCCAGTAGAGCCGGACAGAGCCCGACAGAGCCCAGTAGAGCCCAGTAGAGCCCGACAGAGCCCGACAGAGCCCGACAGAGCCCGACAGGGCCCGACAGAGCCCAACAGATCCCGACAGGGCCCGACAGAGCCCGACAGAGGCCGACAGGGCCCGACAGGGCCCAGTAGAGCCCGACAGAGCCCGACAGAGCCCAGTAGAGCCCAGTAGAGCCCGACAGGGCCCGACAGGGCCCGACAGGGCCCAGTAGAGCCCGACAGAGCCCGACAGAGCCCGACAGAGCCCGACAGGGACCGACAGGGCCCGACAGAGCCCGACAGAGCCCGACAGGGCCCGACAGAGCCCAGTAGAGCCCGACAGAGCCCGACAGAGCCCGACAGAGCCCGACAGGGACCGACAGGGCCCGACAGAGCCCGACAGAGCCCGACAGGGCCCGACAGAGCCCAGTAGAGCCCGACAGAGCCCGACAGAGCCCGACAGAACCCGACAGAGCCCGACAGGGCCCGACAGAGCCCGACAGAGCCCGACAGGGCCCGACAGAGCCCGACAGAGCCCGACAGGGCCCGACAGGGCCCAGTAGAGCCCGACAGAGCCCGACAGAGCCCGACAGGGCCCGACAGGGCCCGACAGGGCCCGACAGAGCCCGACAGGGCCCGACAGGGCCCGACAGGGCCCAGTAGAGCCCGACAGAGCCCGACAGAGCCCGACAGGGCCCGACAGCGCCCAGTAGAGCCCGACAGAGCCCGACAGAGCCCGACAGGGCCCGACAGAGCCCGACAGAGCCCGACAGGGCCCAGTAGAGCCCGACAGAGCCCGACAGAGCCCGACAGAGCCCGACAGGGCCCGACAGGGCCCAGTAGAGCCCGACAGAGCCCGACAGGGCCCGACAGAGCCCGACAGAGCCTGACAGAGCCCGATATGGCCCGACAGAGCCCGACAGAGCCCGTCAGAGCCCGACAGGGCCCGACAGGGCCCAGTAGAGACCGACAGAGCCCGACAGAGCCCGACAGAACCCGACAGGGCCCAGTAGAGCCCGACAGAGCCCGACAGAGCCCGACAGGGCCCAGTAGAGCCCGACAGAGCCCGACAGAGCCCGACAGAGCCCGACAGGCCTGACAGAGCCCGACAGAGCCCGACAGAGCCCGACAGGGCCCAGTAGAGCCCAACAGAGCCCGACAGGGCCCGACAGGGCCCGACAGAGCCCGACAGAGCCCGACAGAGCCCGACAGGGCCCAGTAGAGCCCGACAGAGCCCGACAGAGCCCGACAGAGCCCGACAGGGCCCGACAGAGCCCGATAGAGCCCGACAGGACCCGACAGGGCCCGACAGAGCCCGACAGGGCCCGACAGAGCCCGACAGAGCCCGACAGAGCCCGACAGGGCCCAGTAGAGCCCGACAGAGCCCGACAGAGCCCGACAGAGCCCAACAGAGCCCGACAGAGCCCAGTAGAGCCCGACAGAGCCCGACAGAGCCCGACAGAGCCCGACAGGGCCCGACAGGGCCCAGTAGAGCCCGACAGAGCCCGACAGAGCCTGACAGAGCCCGACAGGGCCCGACAGAGCCCGACAGAGCCCGACAGGGCCCGACAGGGCCCGACAGGGCCCAGTAGAGCCCGACAGAGCCCGACAGAGCCCGACAGAACCCGTCAGAGCCCGACAGAGCCCGACAGAGCCCGACAGAGCCCGACAGGGCCCAGTAGAGCCCGACAGAGCCCGACAGAGCCCGACAGAGACCGACAGGGCCCGACAGAGACCGACAGGGCCCGACAGAGCCCGACAGGGCCCGACAGGGCCCAGTAGAGCCCGACAGAGCCCGACAGGGCCCGACAGGGCCCGACAGAGCCCGACAGAGCCCGATATGGCCTGACAGAGCCCGACAGAGCCCGACAGAGCCCGACAGGGCCCGACAGGGCCCAGTAGAGCCCGACAGAGCCCGACAGAGCCCGACAGAACCCGACAGAGCCCGACAGGGCCCGACAGGGCCCAGTAGAGCCCGACAGAGCCCGACAGGGCCCGACAGAGCCCGAGAGAGCCCGATATGGCCCGACAGAGCCCGACAGGGCCCAGTAGAGCCCGACAGAGCCCGACAGAGCCCGACAGAGCCCGACAGGGCCCAGTAGATCCCGACAGAGCCCGACAGAGCCCGACAGGGCCCGACAGGGCCCGACAGGGCCCGACAGAGCCCGACAGAGCCCAGTAGAGCCCGACAGAGCCCGACAGAGCCCGACAGAGCCCGACAGGGCCCGACAGGGCCCGACAGAGCCCGACAGAGCCCGACAGGGCCCGACAGGGCGCAGTAGAGCCCGACAGAGCCCGACAGGGCCCGACAGAGCCCGACAGAGCCCGACAGAGCCCGACAGGGCCCAGTAGAGCCCGACAGAGCCCGACAGAGCCCGACAGAGACCGACAGGGCCCGACAGAGCCCGACAGAGCCCGACAGGACCCGACAGGGCCCGACAGAGCCCGACAGAGCCCGACAGGGCCCGACAGAGCCCGACAGAGCCCGACAGGGCCCAACAGGGCCCAGTAGAGCCCGACAGAGCCCGACAGAGCCCGATAGAGCCCAACAGAGCCCGACAGAGCCCAGTAGAGCCCGACAGAGCCCGACAGAGCCCGACAGGGCCCGACAGAGCCCGACAGGGCCCGACAGGGCCCGACAGAGCCCAGTAGAGCCCGACAGAGCCCGACAGAGCCCGACAGAACCCGACAGAGCCCGACAGAGTCCAGTAGAGCCCGACAGAGCCCGACAGGGCCCGACAGAGCCCGACAGAACCCGACAGAGCCCAACAGGGCCCGACAGGGCCCAGTAGAGCCCGACAGAGCCCGACAGGGCCCGACAGAGCCCGACAGAGCCCGACAGAGCCCGATATGGCCCGACAGAGCCCGACAGAGCCCGACAGAGCCCGACAGGGCCCGACAGGGCCCAGTAGAGCCCGACAGAGCCCGACAGAGCCCGACAGAACCCGACAGGGCCCAGTAGATCCCGACAGAGCCCGACAGAGCCCGACAGGGCCCGACAGGGCACGACAGAGCCCGACAGAGCCCGACAGGGCCCAGTAGAGCCCGACAGAGCCCGACAGAGCCCGACAGAGCCCGACAGAGCCCGACAGGGCCCGACAGGGCCCGACAGGGCCCAGTAGAGCCCGACAGAGCCCGACAGGGCCCGACAGGGCCCGACAGGGCCCGACAGAGCCCAGTAGAGCCCGACAGAGCCCGACAGAGCCCGACAGGGCCCGACAGGTCCCGACAGAGCCCGACAGGGCCCGACAGAGCCCGACAGAGCCCGACAGAGCCCGACAGAGCCCGACAGGGCCCGACAGAGCCCGACAGAGCCCGACAGGGCACGACAGAGCCCGACAGAGCCCGACAGGGCCCGACAGAGCCCGACAGAGCCCGACAGAGCCCGACAGAGCCCGACAGAGCCCAGTAGAGCCCAGTAGAGCCCGACAGAGCCCGACAGAGCCCGACAGAGCCCGACAGGGCCCGAACAGGGCCCAGTAGAGCCCGACAGAGCCCGATAGGGCCCGACAGAGCCCGACAGAGCCCGACAGAGCCCGATATGGCCCGACAGAGACCGACAGAGCCCGACAGAGCCCGACAGAACCCGACAGGGCCCAGTAGAGCCCGACAGAGCCCGACAGAGCCCGACAGAGCCCGACAGGGCCCAGTAGAGCCCGACAGAGCCCGACAGAGCCCGACAGAGCCCGACAGAGCCCGACAGGGCCCAGTAGAGCCCGACAGAGCCCGACAGGGCCCGACAGAGCCCGACAGAGCCCGACAGGGCCCAGTAGAGCCCGACAGAGCCCGACAGAGCCCGACAGAGCCCGACAGAGCCCGACAGGGCCCGACAGGGCCCGACAGAGCCCGACAGGACCCGACAGGGCCCGACAGAGCCCGACAGGGCCCGACAGAGCCCGACAGAGCCAGACAGAGCCCGACAGGGCCCGACAGAGCCCGACAGAGCCCGACAGGGCCCAGTAGAGCCCGACAGAGCCCGACAGAGCCCGACAGAGCCCAACAGAGCCCGACAGAGACCAGTAGAGCCCGACAGAGCCCGACAGAGCCCGACAGAGCCCAGTAGAGCCCGACAGAGCCCGACAGAGCCCGACAGAGCCCGACAGGGCCCGACAGAGCCCGACAGAGCCCGACAGAGCCCGACAGGGCCCGACAGGGCCCGACAGGGCCCAGTAGAGCCCGACAGAGCCCGACAGAGCCCGACAGAACCCGTCAGAGCCCGACAGAGCCCGACAGAGCCCGACAGAGCCCGACAGGGCCCAGTAGAGCACGACAGAGCCCGACAGAGCCCGACAGAGACCGACAGGGCCCGACAGAGCCCGACAGAGCCCGACAGAGCCCGACAAGGCCCGACAGGGCCCAGTAGAGCCCGACAGAGCCCGACAGGGCCCGACAGAGCCCGACAGAGCCCGACAGAGCCCGATATGGCCTGACAGAGCCCGACAGAGCCCGACAGAGCCCGACAGGGCCCGACAGGGCCCAGTAGAGCCCGACAGAGCCCGACAGGGCCCGACAGGGCCCAGTAGAGCCCGACAGAGCCCGACAGAACCCGACAGAGCCCGACGGGGCCCGACAGAGCCCGACAGAGCCCGACAGAGCCCGACAGGGCCCGACAGGGCCCAGTAGAGCCCGACAGAGCCCGACAGAGCCCGACAGAGCCCGACAGGGCCCGACAGGGCCCGACAGGGCCCGACAGAGCCCGACAGGGCCCGACAGGGCCCGACAGGGCCCAGTAGAGCCCGACAGAGCCCGACAGAGCCCGACAGGGCCCGACAGGGCCCAGTAGAGCCCGACAGAGCCCGACAGAGCCCGACAGGCCCGACAGGGCCCGACAGAGCCCGACAGGGCCCGACAGGGCCCCGACAGGGCCCAGTAGAGCCCGACAGAGCCCGACAGAGCCCGACAGAACCCGTCAGAGCCCGACAGAGCCCGACAGGGCCCGACAGAGCCCGACAGAGCCCGACAGGGCCCAGTAGAGCCCGACAGAGCCCGACAGAGCCCGACAGAGCCCGACAGGGCCCGACAGGGCCCAGTAGAGCCAGACAGAGCCCGACAGGGCCCGACAGAGCCCGACAGAGCCCGATATGGCCCGACAGAGCCCGACAGAGCCCGACTGAGCCCGAGAGGGCCCGACAGGGCCCAGTAGAGACCGACAGAGCCCGACAGAGCCCGACAGAACCCGACAGGGCCCAGTAGAGCCCGACAGAGCCCGACAGAGCCCGACATAGCCCGACAGGGCCCAGTAGAGCCCGACAGAGCCTGACAGAGCCCGGACAGAGCCCGACAGGCCCGACAGAGCCCGACAGAGCCCGACAGAGCCCGACAGGGCCCAGTAGAGCCCGACAGAGCCCGACAGGGCCCGACAGAGCCCGACAGAGCCCGACAGGGCCCAGTAGAGCCCGACAGAGCCCGACAGAGCCCGACAGAGCCCGACAGGGCCCGACAGAGCCCGACAGAGCCCGACAGGACCCGACAGGGCCCGACAGAGCCCGACAGGGCCCGACAGAGCCCGACAGAGCCCGACAGAGCCCGACAGGGCCCGACAGAGCCCGACAGAGCCCGACAGGGCCCAGTAGAGCCCGACAGAGCCGACAGAGCCCGACAGAGCCCGACAGAGCCCAGTAGAGCCCGACAGAGCCCGACAGAGCCCGACAGGGCCCGACAGAGCCCGATAGAGCCCGACAGGGCCCAGTAGAGCCCGACAGAGCCCGACAGAGCCCGACAGAGCCCAGTAGAGCCCGACAGAACCCGACAGAGCCCGACAGAGCCCGACAGAGCCCAGTAGAGCCCGACAGAGCCCGACAGGGCCTGACAGGGCCCCGACAGGGCCCAGTAGAGCCGGACAGAGCCCGACAGAGCCCATAGAGCCCAGTAGAGCCCGACAGAGCCCGACAGAGCCCGACAGAGCCCGACAGGGCCCGACAGAGCCCGACAGAGCCCGACAGGGCCCGACAGAGCCCGACAGAGCCCGACAGGGCCCGGACAGGGCCCAGTAGAGCCCGACAGAGCCCGACAGAGCCCAGTAGAGCCCAGTAGAGCCCGACAGGGCCCGACAGGGCCCGACAGGGCCCAGTAGAGCCCGACAGAGCCCGACAGAGCCCGACAGAGCCCGACAGGGCCCAGTAGAGCCCGACAGAGCCCGACAGAGCCCGACAGAGCCCGACAGGCCCGACAGAGCCCGACAGAGCCCGACAGAGCCCGACAGGGCCCAGTAGAGCCCGACAGAGCCCGACAGGGCCCGACAGGGCCCGACAGAGCCCGACAGGGCCCAGTAGAGCCCGACAGAGCCCGACAGAGCCCGACAGAGCCCGACAGGGCCCGACAGAGCCCGACAGAGCCCGACAGGACCCGACAGGGCCCGACAGAGCCCGACAGGGCCCGACAGGGCCCGACAGAGCCCGACAGAGCCCCGACAGGCCCGACAGAGCCCGACAGAGCCCGACAGGGCCCAGTAGAGCCCGACAGAGCCCGACAGAGCCCGACAGAGCCCAACAGAGCCCGACAGAGCCCAGTAGAGCCCGACAGAGACCCGACAGAGCCCGACAGAGCCCGACAGGGCCCGACAGAGCCCGACAGAGCCCGACAGGGCCCAGTAGAGCCCGACAGAGCCCGACAGAGCCGACAGAGCCCAGTAGAGCCCGACAGAACCCGACAGAGCCCGACAGAGCCCGACAGAGCCCAGTAGAGCCCGACAGAGCCCGACAGGGCCGACAGGGCCCGACAGGGCCCAGTAGAGCCGGACAGAGCCCGACAGAGCCCAGTAGAGCCCAGTAGAGCCCGACAGAGCCCGACAGAGCCCGACAGAGCCCGACAGGGCCCGACAGAGCCCGACAGAGCCCGACAGGGCCCCGACAGAGCCCGACAGAGCCCGACAGGGCCCGACAGGGCCCAGTAGAGCCCGACAGAGCCCGACAGAGCCCAGTAGAGCCCAGTAGAGCCCGACAGGGCCCGACAGGGCCCGACAGGGCCCAGTAGATCCCGACAGAGCCCGACAGAGCCTGACAGAGCCCGACAGGGACCGACAGGGCCCGACAGAGCCCGACAGAGCCCGACAGGGCCCGACAGGGCCCAGTAGAGCCCGACAGAGCCCGACAGAGCCCGACAGAACCCGACAGAGCCCGACAGGACCCGACAGAGCCCGACAGAGCCCGACGGGGCCCGACAGAGCCCGACAGAGCCCGACAGGGCCCGACAGGGCCCAGTAGAGCCCGACAGAGCCCGACAGAGCCCGACAGAGCCCAGTAGAGCTCGACAGAGCCCGACAGAGCCCGACAGGGCCCGACAGGGCCCAGTAGAGCCCGACAGAGCCCGACAGAGCCCGACAGGGCCCAACAGAGACCGACAGGGCCCGACAGAGATCGACAGGGCCCGACAGAGCCCGACAGGGCCCGACAGGGCCCAGTAGAGCACGACAGAGCCCGACAGGGCCTGACAGAGCCCGACAGAGCCCGACAGAGCCCGATATGGCCCGACAGAGCCCGACAGAGCCCGACAGAGCCCGACAGGGCCCCGACAGGGCCCAGTAGAGCCCGACAGAGCCCGACAGAGCCCGACAGAACCCGACAGAGCCCGACAGGGCCCGACAGAGCCCGACAGAGCCCGACAGGGCCCAGACAGAGCCCGACAGAGCCCGACAGGGCCCGACAGGGCCCGAAAGAGCCCGACAGAGCCCAACAGGGCCCGACAGGGCCCGACAGGTCCCGACAGGGCCCGACAGAGCCCGACAGAACCCGTCAGAGCCCGACAGAGCCCGACAGGGCCCGACAGAGCCCGACAGAGCCCGACAGGGCCCAGTAGAGGCCCGACAGAGCCCGACAGAGCCCGACAGAGCCCGACAGGGCCCGACAGAGCCCGACAGAGCCCGACAGGGCCCAGTAGAGCCCGACAGAGCCGACAGAGCCCGACAGAGCCCGACAGAGCCCGACAGGGCCCGACAGAGCCCGACAGAGCCGACAGGGCCCAGTAGAGCCCGACAGAGCCCGACAGAGCCCGACAGAGCCCGACAGAGCCCGACAGAGCCGACAGGGCCCGACAGAGCCCGACAGAGCCCGACAGGGCCCAGTAGAGCCCGACAGAGCCGACAGAGCCCGACAGAGCCCAACAGAGCCCGATAGAGCCCCGTAGAGCCCGACAGAGCCCGACAGAGCCCGACAGAGCCGACAGGGCCCGACAGAGCCCGACAGAGCCCGACAGGGCCCGACAGGGCCCAGTAGAGCCCGACAGAGACCGACAGAGCCCGACAGAACCCGTCAGAGCCCGACAGAGCCCGACAGAGCCCGACAGAGCCCGACAGGGCCCAGTAGAGCCCCGACAGAGCCCGACAGAGCTCGACAGAGACCGACAGGGCCCGACAGAGCCCGACAGAGCCCGACAGAGCCCGACAGGGCCCGACAGGGCCCAGGAGAGCCCGACAGAGCCCGACAGGGCCCGACAGAGCCCGACAGAGCCCGACAGAGCCCGATATGGCCTGACAGAGCCCGACAGAGCCCGACAGAGCCCGACAGGGCCCGACAGGGCCCAGTAGAGCCCGACAGAGCCCGACAGAGCCCGACAGAACCCGACAGACCCCGACAGGGCCCGACAGAGCCCGACAGAGCCCGACAGAGCCCGACAGGGCCCGACAGGGCCCAGTAGAGCCCGACAGAGCCCGACAGAGCCCGTCAGGGCCCGACAGGGCCCGACAGGGCCCGACAGAGCCCGACAGGGCCCGACAGGGCCCGACAGAGCCCAGTAGAGCCCGACAGAGCCCCACAGAGCCCGACAGGGCCCGACAGGGCCCAGTAGAGCCCAACAGAGCCCGACAGAGCCCGACAGGGCCCGACAGAGCCCGACAGAGCCCGACAGGGCCCGACAGGGCCCGACAGGGCCCAGTAGAGCCCGACAGAGCCCGACAGAGCCCGACAGAGCCCGACAGGGCCCGACAGAGCCCGACAGAGCCCGACAGGGCCCAGTAGAGCCCGACAGAGCCCGACAGAGCCCGACAGAGCCCGACAGGGCCCGACAGGGCCCAGTAGAGCCCGACAGAGCCCGACAGGGCCCGACAGAGCCCGACAGAGCCCGATATGGCCCGACAGAGCCCGACAGAGCCCGACTGAGCCCGACAGGGCCCGACAGGGCCCAGTAGAGACCGACAGAGCCCGACAGAGCCCGACAGAACCCGACAGGGCCCAGTAGAGCCCGACAGAGCCCGACAGAGCCCGACAGAGCCCGACAGGGCCCAGTAGAGCCCGACAGAGCCCGACAGAGCCCGACAGAGCCCGACAGGCCCGACAGAGCCCGACAGAGCCCGACAGAGCCCGACAGGTCCCAGTAGAGCCCGACAGAGCCCGACAGGGCCCGACAGAGCCCGACAGAGCCCGACAGGGCCCAGTAGAGCCCGACAGAGCCCGACAGAGCCCGACAGAGCCCGACAGGACCCGACAGAGCCCGACAGGACCCGACAGGGCCCGACAGAGCCCGACAGGGCCCAGTAGAGCCCGACAGAGCCCGACAGAGCCCGACAGGGCCCGACAGAGCCCGACAGAGCCCGACAGGGCCCAGTAGAGCCCGACAGAGCCCGACAGAGCCCGACAGAGCCCAACAGAGCCCGACAGAGCCCAGTAGAGCCCGACAGAGCCCGACAGAGCCCGACAGAGCCCGACAGGGCCCGACAGAGCCCGACAGAGCCCGACAGGGCCCAGTAGAGCCCGACAGAGCCCGACAGAGCCCGACAGAGCCCAGTAGAGCCCGACAGAGCCCGACAGGACCCGACAGAGCCCGACAGAGCCCAGTAGAGCCCGACAGAGCCCGACAGGGCCTGACAGGGCCCGACAGGGCCCAGTAGAGCCGGACAGAGCCCGACAGAGCCCAGTAGAGCCCAGTAGAGCCCGACAGAGCCCGACAGAGCCCGACAGAGCCCGACAGGGCCCGACAGAGCCCGACAGAGACCGACAGGGCCCGACAGAGCCCGACAGAGCCCGACAGGGCCCGACAGGGCCCAGTAGAGCCCGACAGAGCCCGACAGAGCCCGACAGAACCCGACAGGGCCCAGTAGATCCCGACAGAGCCCGACAGAGCCCGACAGGGCCCGACAGGGCACGACAGAGCCCGACAGAGCCCGACAGGGCCCAGTAGAGCCCGACAGAGCCCGACAGAGCCCGACAGAGCCCGACAGAGCCCGACAGGGCCCGACAGGGCCCGACAGGGCCCAGTAGAGCCCGACAGAGCCCGACAGGGCCCGACAGGGCCCGACAGGGCCCGACAGAGCCCAGTAGAGCCCGACAGAGCCCGACAGAGCCCGACAGGGCCCGACAGGTCCCGACAGAGCCCGACAGGGCCCGACAGAGCCCGACAGAGCCCGACAGAGCCCGACAGAGCCCGACAGGGCCCGACAGAGCCCGACAGAGCCCGACAGGGCACGACAGAGCCCGACAGAGCCCGACAGGGCCCGACAGAGCCCGACAGAGCCCGACAGAGCCCGACAGAGCCCGACAGAGCCCAGTAGAGCCCAGTAGAGCCCGACAGAGCCCGACAGAGCCCGACAGAGCCCGACAGGGCCCGAACAGGGCCCAGTAGAGCCCGACAGAGCCCGATAGGGCCCGACAGAGCCCGACAGAGCCCGACAGAGCCCGATATGGCCCGACAGAGACCGACAGAGCCCGACAGAGCCCGACAGAACCCGACAGGGCCCAGTAGAGCCCGACAGAGCCCGACAGAGCCCGACAGAGCCCGACAGGGCCCAGTAGAGCCCGACAGAGCCCGACAGAGCCCGACAGAGCCCGACAGAGCCCGACAGGGCCCAGTAGAGCCCGACAGAGCCCGACAGGGCCCGACAGAGCCCGACAGAGCCCGACAGGGCCCAGTAGAGCCCGACAGAGCCCGACAGAGCCCGACAGAGCCCGACAGAGCCCGACAGGGCCCGACAGGGCCCGACAGAGCCCGACAGGACCCGACAGGGCCCGACAGAGCCCGACAGGGCCCGACAGAGCCCGACAGAGCCAGACAGAGCCCGACAGGGCCCGACAGAGCCCGACAGAGCCCGACAGGGCCCAGTAGAGCCCGACAGAGCCCGACAGAGCCCGACAGAGCCCAACAGAGCCCGACAGAGACCAGTAGAGCCCGACAGAGCCCGACAGAGCCCGACAGAGCCCAGTAGAGCCCGACAGAGCCCGACAGAGCCCGACAGAGCCCGACAGGGCCCGACAGAGCCCGACAGAGCCCGACAGAGCCCGACAGGGCCCGACAGGGCCCGACAGGGCCCAGTAGAGCCCGACAGAGCCCGACAGAGCCCGACAGAACCCGTCAGAGCCCGACAGAGCCCGACAGAGCCCGACAGAGCCCGACAGGGCCCAGTAGAGCACGACAGAGCCCGACAGAGCCCGACAGAGACCGACAGGGCCCGACAGAGCCCGACAGAGCCCGACAGAGCCCGACAAGGCCCGACAGGGCCCAGTAGAGCCCGACAGAGCCCGACAGGGCCCGACAGAGCCCGACAGAGCCCGACAGAGCCCGATATGGCCTGACAGAGCCCGACAGAGCCCGACAGAGCCCGACAGGGCCCGACAGGGCCCAGTAGAGCCCGACAGAGCCCGACAGGGCCCGACAGGGCCCAGTAGAGCCCGACAGAGCCCGACAGAACCCGACAGAGCCCGACGGGGCCCGACAGAGCCCGACAGAGCCCGACAGAGCCCGACAGGGCCCGACAGGGCCCAGTAGAGCCCGACAGAGCCCGACAGAGCCCGACAGAGCCCGACAGGGCCCGACAGGGCCCGACAGGGCCCGACAGAGCCCGACAGGGCCCGACAGGGCCCGACAGGGCCCAGTAGAGCCCGACAGAGCCCGACAGAGCCCGACAGGGCCCGACAGGGCCCAGTAGAGCCCGACAGAGCCCGACAGAGCCCGACAGGGCCCGACAGGGCCCGACAGAGCCCGACAGGGCCCGACAGGGCCCGACAGGGCCCAGTAGAGCCCGACAGAGCCCGACAGAGCCCGACAGAACCCGTCAGAGCCCGACAGAGCCCGACAGGGCCCGACAGAGCCCGACAGAGCCCGACAGGGCCCAGTAGAGCCCGACAGAGCCCGACAGAGCCCGACAGAGCCCGACAGGGCCCGACAGGGCCCAGTAGAGCCAGACAGAGCCCGACAGGGCCCGACAGAGCCCGACAGAGCCCGATATGGCCCGACAGAGCCCGACAGAGCCCGACTGAGCCCGAGAGGGCCCGACAGGGCCCAGTAGAGACCGACAGAGCCCGACAGAGCCCGACAGAACCCGACAGGGCCCAGTAGAGCCCGACAGAGCCCGACAGAGCCCGACATAGCCCGACAGGGCCCAGTAGAGCCCGACAGAGCCTGACAGAGCCCGACAGAGCCCGACAGGCCCGACAGAGCCCGACAGAGCCCGACAGAGCCCGACAGGGCCCAGTAGAGCCCGACAGAGCCCGACAGGGCCCGACAGAGCCCGACAGAGCCCGACAGGGCCCAGTAGAGCCCGACAGAGCCCGACAGAGCCCGACAGAGCCCGACAGGGCCCGACAGAGCCCGACAGAGCCCGACAGGACCCGACAGGGCCCGACAGAGCCCGACAGGGCCCGACAGAGCCCGACAGAGCCCGACAGAGCCCGACAGGGCCCGACAGAGCCCGACAGAGCCCGACAGGGCCCAGTAGAGCCCGACAGAGCCCGACAGAGCCCGACAGAGCCCGACAGAGCCCAGTAGAGCCCGACAGAGCCCGACAGAGCCCGACAGGGCCCGACAGAGCCCGATAGAGCCCGACAGGGCCCAGTAGAGCCCGACAGAGCCCGACAGAGCCCGACAGAGCCCAGTAGAGCCCGACAGAACCCGACAGAGCCCGACAGAGCCCGACAGAGCCCAGTAGAGCCCGACAGAGCCCGACAGGGCCTGACAGGGCCCGACAGGGCCCAGTAGAGCCGGACAGAGCCCGACAGAGCCCAGTAGAGCCCAGTAGAGCCCGACAGAGCCCGACAGAGCCCGACAGAGCCCGACAGGGCCCGACAGAGCCCGACAGAGCCCGACAGGGCCCGACAGAGCCCGACAGAGCCCGACAGGGCCCGACAGGGCCCAGTAGAGCCCGACAGAGCCCGACAGAGCCCAGTAGAGCCCAGTAGAGCCCGACAGGGCCCGACAGGGCCCGACAGGGCCCAGTAGAGCCCGACAGAGCCCGACAGAGCCCGACAGAGCCCGACAGGGCCCAGTAGAGCCCGACAGAGCCCGACAGAGCCCGACAGAGCCCGACAGGCCCGACAGAGCCCGACAGAGCCCGACAGAGCCCGACAGGGCCCAGTAGAGCCCGACAGAGCCCGACAGGGCCCGACAGGGCCCGACAGAGCCCGACAGGGCCCAGTAGAGCCCGACAGAGCCCGACAGAGCCCGACAGAGCCCGACAGGGCCCGACAGAGCCCGACAGAGCCCGACAGGACCCGACAGGGCCCGACAGAGCCCGACAGGGCCCGACAGGGCCCGACAGAGCCCGACAGAGCCCGACAGGGCCCGACAGAGCCCGACAGAGCCCGACAGGGCCCAGTAGAGCCCGACAGAGCCCGACAGAGCCCGACAGAGCCCAACAGAGCCCGACAGAGCCCAGTAGAGCCCGACAGAGCCGACAGAGCCCGACAGAGCCCGACAGGGCCCGACAGAGCCCGACAGAGCCCGACAGGGCCCAGTAGAGCCCGACAGAGCCCGACAGAGCCCGACAGAGCCCAGTAGAGCCCGACAGAACCCGACAGAGCCCGACAGAGCCCGACAGAGCCCAGTAGAGCCCGACAGAGCCCCGACAGGGCGACAGGCCCGACAGGGCCCAGTAGAGCCGGACAGAGCCCGACAGAGCCCAGTAGAGCCAGTAGAGCCCGACAGAGCCCGACAGAGCCCGACAGAGCCCGACAGGGCCCGACAGAGCCCGACAGAGCCCGACAGGGCCCGACAGAGCCCGACAGAGCCCGACAGGGCCCGACAGGGCCCAGTAGAGCCCGACAGAGCCCGACAGAGCCCAGTAGAGCCCAGTAGAGCCCGACAGGGCCCGACAGGGCCCGACAGGGCCCAGTAGATCCCGACAGAGCCCGACAGAGCCTGACAGAGCCCGACAGGGACCGACAGGGCCCGACAGAGCCCGACAGAGGCCCGACAGGGCCCGACAGGGCCCAGTAGAGCCCGACAGAGCCCGACAGAGCCCGACAGAACCCGACAGAGCCCGACAGGACCCGACAGAGCCCGACAGAGCCCGACAGGGCCGACAGAGCCCGACAGAGCCCGACAGGGCCCGACAGGGCCCAGTAGAGCCCGACAGAGCCCGACAGAGCCCGACAGAGCCCAGTAGAGCTCGACAGAGCCCCGACAGAGCCCGACAGGGCCCGACAGGGCCCAGTAGAGCCCGACAGAGCCCGACAGAGCCCGACAGGGCCCAACAGAGACCGACAGGGCCCGACAGAGATCGACAGGGCCCGACAGAGCCCGACAGGGCCCGACAGGGCCCAGTAGAGCACGACAGAGCCCGACAGGGCCTGACAGAGCCCGACAGAGCCCGACAGAGCCCGATATGGCCCGACAGAGCCCGACAGAGCCCGACAGAGCCCGACAGGGCCCGACAGGGCCCAGTAGAGCCCGACAGAGCCCGACAGAGCCCGACAGAACCCGACAGAGCCCGACAGGCCCGACAGAGGCCCGACAGAGCCCGACAGGGCCCGACAGAGCCCGACAGAGCCCGACAGGGCCCGACAGGGCCCGAAAGAGCCCGACAGAGCCCAACAGGGCCCGACAGGGCCCGACAGGTCCCGACAGGGCCCGACAGAGCCCGACAGAACCCGTCAGAGCCCGACAGAGCCCGACAGGGCCCGACAGAGCCCGACAGAGCCCGACAGGGCCCAGTAGAGCCCGACAGAGCCCGACAGAGCCCGACAGAGCCCGACAGGGCCCGACAGAGCCCGACAGAGCCCGACAGGGCCCAGTAGAGCCCGACAGAGCCCGACAGAGCCCGACAGAGCCCGACAGAGCCCGACAGGGCCCGACAGAGCCCGACAGAGCCCGACAGGGCCCAGTAGAGCCCGACAGAGCCCGACAGAGCCCGACAGAGCCCGACAGAGCCCGACAGAGCCCGACAGGGCCCGACAGAGCCCGACAGAGCCCGACAGGGCCCAGTAGAGCCCGACAGAGCCCGACAGAGCCCGACAGAGCCCAACAGAGCCCGATAGAGCCCCGTAGAGCCCGACAGAGCCCGACAGAGCCCGACAGAGCCCGACAGGGCCCGACAGAGCCCGACAGAGCCCGACAGGGCCCGACAGGGCCCAGTAGAGCCCGACAGAGACCGACAGAGCCCGACAGAACCCGTCAGAGCCCGACAGAGCCCGACAGAGCCCGACAGAGCCCGACAGGGCCCAGTAGAGCCCGACAGAGCCCGACAGAGCTCGACAGAGACCGACAGGGCCCGACAGAGCCCGACAGAGCCCGACAGAGCCCGACAGGGCCCGACAGGGCCCAGGAGAGCCCGACAGAGCCCGACAGGGCCCGACAGAGCCCACAGAGCCCGACAGAGCCCGATATGGCCTGACAGAGCCCGACAGAGCCCGACAGAGCCCGACAGGGCCCGACAGGGCCCAGTAGAGCCCGACAGAGCCCGACAGAGCCCGACAGAACCCGACAGACCCCGACAGGGCCCGACAGAGCCCGACAGAGCCCGACAGAGCCCGACAGGGCCCGACAGGGCCCAGTAGAGCCCGACAGAGCCCGACAGAGCCCGTCAGGGCCCGACAGGGCCCGACAGGGCCCGACAGAGCCCGACAGGGCCCGACAGGGCCCGACAGAGCCCAGTAGAGCCCGACAGAGCCCCACAGAGCCCGACAGGGCCCGACAGGGCCCAGTAGAGCCCGACAGAGCCCGACAGAGCCCGACAGGGCCCGACAGAGCCCGACAGAGCCCGACAGGGCCCGACAGGGCCCGACAGGGCCCAGTAGAGCCCGACAGAGCCCGACAGAGCCCGACAGAGCCCGACAGGGCCCGACAGAGCCCGACAGAGCCCGACAGGGCCCAGTAGAGCCCGACAGAGCCCGACAGAGCCCGACAGAGCCCGACAGGGCCCGACAGGGCCCAGTAGAGCCCGACAGAGCCCGACAGGGCCCGACAGAGCCCGACAGAGCCGATATGGCCCGACAGAGCCCGACAGAGCCCGACTGAGCCCGACAGGGCCCGACAGGGCCCAGTAGAGACCGACAGAGCCCGACAGAGCCCGACAGAACCCGACAGGGCCCAGTAGAGCCCGACAGAGCCCGACAGAGCCCGACAGAGCCCGACAGGGCCCAGTAGAGCCCGACAGAGCCCGACAGAGCCCGACAGAGCCCGACAGGCCCGACAGAGCCCGACAGAGCCCGACAGAGCCCGACAGGTCCCAGTAGAGCCCGACAGAGCCCGACAGGGCCCGACAGAGCCCGACAGAGCCCGACAGGGCCCAGTAGAGCCCGACAGAGCCCGACAGAGCCCGACAGAGCCCGACAGGACCCGACAGAGCCCGACAGGACCCGACAGGGCCCGACAGAGCCCGACAGGGCCCAGTAGAGCCGACAGAGCCCGACAGAGCCCGACAGGGCCCGACAGAGCCCGACAGAGCCCGACAGGGCCCAGTAGAGCCCGACAGAGCCCGACAGAGCCCGACAGAGCCCAACAGAGCCCGACAGAGCCCAGTAGAGCCCGACAGAGCCCGACAGAGCCCGACAGAGCCCGACAGGGCCCGACAGAGCCCGACAGAGCCCGACAGGGCCCAGTAGAGCCCGACAGAGCCCGACAGAGCCCGACAGAGCCCAGTAGAGCCCGACAGAGCCCGACAGGACCCGACAGAGCCCGACAGAGCCCAGTAGAGCCCGACAGAGCCCGACAGGCCTGACAGGGCCCGACAGGGCCCAGTAGAGCCGGACAGAGCCCGACAGAGCCCAGTAGAGCCCAGTAGAGCCCGACAGAGCCCGACAGAGCCCGACAGAGCCCGACAGGGCCCGACAGAGCCCGACAGAGACCGACAGGGCCCGACAGAGCCCGACAGAGCCCGACAGGGCCCGACAGGGCCCAGTAGAGCCCGACAGAGCCCTACAGAGCCCAGTAGAGCCCAGTAGAGCCCGACAGGGCCCGACAGGGCCCGACAGGGCCCAGTAGAGCCCGACAGAGCCCGACAGAGCCTGACAGAGCCCGACAGGGACCGACAGGGCCCGACAGAGCCCGACAGAGCCCGACAGGGCCCGACAGGGCCCAGTAGAGCCCGACAGAGCCCGACAGAGCCCGACAGAACCCGACAGAGCCCGACAGGGCCCGACAGAGCCCGACAGAGCCCGACAGGGCCGACAGAGCCCGACAGAGCCCGACAGGGCCCGACAGGGCCCAGTAGAGCCCGACAGAGCCCGACAGAGCCCGACAGTGCCCGACAGGGCCCGACAGGGCCCGACAGAGCCCGACAGGGCCCGACAGGGCCCGACAGAGCCCAGTAGAGCCCGACAGAGCCCGTCAGAGCCCGACAGGGCCCGACAGGGGCCCAGTAGAGCCCGACAGAGCCCGACAGAGCCCGACAGAGCCCGACAGGGCCCGACAGGGCCCAGTAGAGCCCGACAGAGCCCGACAGGGCCCGACAGAGCCCGACAGAGCCCGACAGAGCCCGATATGGCCCGACAGAGCCCGACAGAGCCCGACAGAGCCCGACAGGGCCCGACAGGGCCCAGTAGAGACCGACAGAGCCCGACAGAGCCCGACAGAACCCGACAGAACCCGACAGGGCCCAGTAGAGCCCGACAGAGCCCGACAGAGCCCGACAGAGCCCGACAGGGCCCAGTAGAGCCCGACAGAGCCCGACAGAGCCCGACAGAGCCCGACAGGGCCCGAGCCCGACAGGCCCGACAGAGCCCGACAGAGCCCCGACAGGGCCCAGTAGAGCCCGACAGAGCCCGACAGAGCCCGACAGAGCCCGACAGGGCCCGACAGAGCCCGACAGAGCCCGACAGGACCCGACAGGGCCCGACAGAGCCCGACAGAGCCCGACAGAGCCCGACAGAGCCCGACAGAGCCCGACAGGGCCCGACAGAGCCCGACAGGGCCCGACAGAGCCCGACAGAGCCCGACAGGGCCCAGTAGAGCCCGACAGAGCCCGACAGAGCCCGACAGAGCCCAACAGAGCCCGACAGAGCCCAGTAGAGCCCGACAGAGCCCGACAGAGCCCGACAACGCCCGACAGGGCCCGACAGAGCCCGACAGAGCCCGACAGGGCCCAGTAGAGCCCGACAGAGCCCGACAGAGCCCGACAGAGCCCAGTAGAGCCCGACAGAACCCGACAGAGCCCGACAGAGCCCGACAGAGCCCAGTAGAGCCCGACAGAGCCCGACAGGGCCGACAGGGCCCGACAGGGCCCAGTAGAGCCGGACAGAGCCCGACAGAGCCCAGTAGAGCCCAGTAGAGCCCGACAGAGCCCGACAGAGCCCGACAGAGCCCGACAGGGCCCGACAGAGCCCGACAGAGCCCGACAGGGCCCGACAGAGCCCGACAGAGCCCGACAGAGCCCGACAGGGCCCAGTAGAGCCCGACAGAGCCCGACAGAGCCCAGTAGAGCCCAGTAGAGCCCGACAGGGCCCGACAGGGCCCGACAGGGCCCAGTAGATCCCGACAGAGCCCGACAGAGCCTGACAGAGCCCGACAGGGACCGACAGGGCCCGACAGAGCCCGACAGAGCCCGACAGGGCCCGACAGGGCCCAGTAGAGCCCGACAGAGCCCGACAGAGCCCGACAGAACCCGACAGAGCCCGACAGGACCCGACAGAGCCCGACAGAGCCCGACAGGGCCCGACAGAGCCCGACAGAGCCCGACAGGGCCCGACAGGGCCCAGTAGAGCCCGACAGAGCCCGACAGAGCCCGACAGGGCCCGACAGGGCCCGACAGGGCCCGACAGAGCCCGACAGGGCCCAGTAGAGCCCGACAGAGCCCGACAGAGCCCGACAGGGCCCGACAGGGCCCAGTAGAGCCCGACAGAGCCCGACAGAGCCCGACAGGGCCCGACAGAGACCGACAGGGCCCGACAGAGACCGACAGGGCCCGACAGAGCCCGACAGGGCCCGACAGGGCCCAGTAGAGCACGACAGAGCCCGACAGGGCCTGACAGAGCCCGACAGAGCCCGACAGAGCCCGATATGGCCCGACAGAGCCCGACAGAGCCCGACAGAGCCCGACAGGGCCCGACAGGGCCCAGTAGAGCCCGACAGAGCCCGACAGAGCCCGACAGAACCCGACAGAGCCCGACAGGGCCCGACAGAGCCCGACAGAGCCCGACAGGGCCCGACAGAGCCCGACAGAGCCCGACAGGGCCCGACAGGGCCCGAAAGAGCCCGACAGAGCCCAACAGGGCCCGACAGGGCCCGACAGGTCCCGACAGGGCCCGACAGAGCCCGACAGAACCCGTCAGAGCCCGACAGAGCCCGACAGGGCCCGACAGAGCCCGACAGAGCCCGACAGGGCCCAGTAGAGCCCGACAGAGCCCGACAGAGCCCGACAGAGCCCGACAGGGCCCGACAGAGCCCGACAGAGCCCGACAGGGCCCAGTAGAGCCCGACAGAGCCCGACAGAGCCCGACAGAGCCCGACAGAGCCCGACAGGGCCCGACAGGGCCCAGTAGAGCCCGACAGAGCCCGACAGAGCCCGACAGAGCCCGACAGAGCCCGACAGGGCCCGACAGAGCCCGACAGAGCCCGACAGGACCCGACAGGGCCCGACAGAGCCCGACAGGGCCCGACAGAGCCCGACAGAGCCCGACAGAGCCCGACAGGGCCCGACAGAGCCCGACAGAGCCCGACAGGGCCCAGTAGAGCCCGACAGAGCCCGACAGAGCCCGACAGAGCCCAACAGAGCCCGATAGAGCCCCGTAGAGCCCGACAGAGCCCGACAGAGCCCGACAGAGCCCGACAGGGCCCGACAGAGCCCGACAGAGCCCGACAGGGCCCGACAGGGCCCAGTAGAGCCCGACAGAGACCGACAGAGCCCGACAGAACCCGTCAGAGCCCGACAGAGCCCGACAGAGCCCGACAGAGCCCGACAGGGCCCAGTAGAGCCCGACAGAGCCCGACAGAGCCCGACAGAGACCGACAGGGCCCGACAGAGCCCGACAGAGCCCGACAGAGCCCGACAGGGCCCGACAGGGCCCAGGAGAGCCCGACAGAGCCCGACAGGGCCCGACAGAGCCCGACAGAGCCCGACAGAGCCCGATATGGCCTGACAGAGCCCGACAGAGCCCGACAGAGCCCGACAGGGCCCGACAGGGCCCAGTAGAGCCCGACAGAGCCCGACAGAGCCCGACAGAACCCGACAGAGCCCGACAGGGCCCGACAGAGCCCGACAGAGCCCGACAGAGCCCGACAGGGCCCGACAGGGCCCAGTAGAGCCCGACAGAGCCCGACAGAGCCCGACAGGGCCCGACAGGGCCCGACAGGGCCCGACAGAGCCCGACAGGGCCCGACAGGGCCCGACAGAGCCCAGTAGAGCCCGACAGAGCCCCACAGAGCCCGACAGGGCCCGACAGGGCCCAGTAGAGCCCGACAGAGCCCGACAGAGCCCGACAGGGCCCGACAGAGCCCGACAGAGCCCGACAGGGCCCGACAGAGCCCGACAGAACCTGTCAGAGCCCGACAGAGCCCGACAGGGCCCGACAGAGCCCGACAGAGCCCGACAGGGCCCAGTAGAGCCCGACAGAGCCCGACAGAGCCCGACAGAGCCCGACAGGGCCCGACAGGGCCCAGTAGAGCCCGACAGAGCCCGACAGGGCCCGACAGAGCCGACAGAGCCCGATATGGCCCGACAGAGCCCGACAGAGCCCGACTGAGCCCGACAGGGCCCGACAGGGCCCAGTAGAGACCGACAGAGCCCGACAGAGCCCGACAGGGCCCAGTAGAGCCCGACAGAGCCCGACAGAGCCCGACAGAGCCCGACAGGGCCCAGTAGAGCCCGACAGAGCCCGACAGAGCCCGACAGAGCCCGACAGGCCCGACAGAGCCCGACAGAGCCCGACAGAGCCCGACAGGGCCCAGTAGAGCCCGACAGAGCCCGACAGGGCCCGACAGAGCCCGACAGAGCCCGACAGGGCCCAGTAGAGCCCGACAGAGCCCGACAGAGCCCGACAGAGCCCGACAGAGCCCGACAGGACCCGACAGAGCCCGACAGGACCCGACAGGGCCCGACAGAGCCCGACAGGGCCCAGTAGAGCCCGACAGAGCCCGACAGAGCCCGACAGGGCCCGACAGAGCCCGACAGAGCCCGACAGGGCCCAGTAGAGCCCGACAGAGCCCGACAGAGCCCAACAGAGCCCGACAGAGCCCAGTAGAGCCCGACAGAGCCCGACAGAGCCCGACAGAGCCCGACAGGGCCCGACAGAGCCCGACAGAGCCCGACAGGGCCCAGTAGAGCCCGACAGAGCCCGACAGAGCCCGACAGAGCCCAGTAGAGCCCGACAGAACCCGACAGAGCCCGACAGAGCCCGACAGAGCCCAGTAGAGCCCGACAGAGCCCGACAGGGCCTGACAGGGCCCGACAGGGCCCAGTAGAGCCGGACAGAGCCCGACAGAGCCCAGTAGAGCCCAGTAGAGCCCGACAGAGCCCGACAGAGCCCGACAGAGCCCGACAGGGCCCGACAGAGCCCGACAGAGACCGACAGGGCCCGACAGAGCCCGACAGAGCCCGACAGGGCCCGACAGGGCCCAGTAGAGCCCGACAGAGCCCGACAGAGCCCAGTAGAGCCCAGTAGAGCCCGACAGGGCCCGACAGGGCCCGACAGGGCCCAGTAGAGCCCGACAGAGCCCGACAGAGCCTGACAGAGCCCGACAGGGACCGACAGGGCCCGACAGAGCCCGACAGGGACCGACAGGGCCCGACAGAGCCCGACAGAGCCCGACAGAGCCCGACAGAGCCCTACAGAGCCCGACAGAACCCGACAGAGCCCGACAGGGCCCGACAGAGCCCGACAGAGCCCGACAGGGCCCGACAGAGCCCGACAGAGCCCGACAGGGCCCGACAGGGCCCAGTAGAGCCCGACAGAGCCCGACAGAGCCCGACAGTGCCCGACAGGGCCCGACAGGGCCCGACAGAGCCCGACAGGGCCCGACAGGGCCCGACAGAGCCCAGTAGAGCCCGACAGAGCCCGTCAGAGCCCGACAGGGCCCGACAGGGCCCAGTAGAGCCCGACAGAGCCCGACAGAGCCCGACAGGGCCCGACAGAGCCCGACAGAGCCCGACAGGGCCCAGTAGAGCCCGACAGAGCCCGACAGAGCCCGACAGAGCCCGACAGGGCCCGACAGGGCCCAGTAGAGCCCGACAGAGCCCGACAGGGCCCGACAGAGCCCGACAGAGCCCGACAGAGCCCGATATGGCCCGACAGAGCCCGACAGAGCCCGACAGAGCCCGACAGGGCCCGACAGGGCCCAGTAGAGACCGACAGAGCCCGACAGAGCCCGACAGAACCCGACAGGGCCCAGTAGAGCCCGACAGAGCCCGACAGAGCCCGACAGAGCCCGACAGAGCCCGACAGAGCCCGACAGAGCCCGACAGAGCCCGACAGGCCCGACAGAGCCCGACAGAGCCCGACAGAGCCCGACAGGGCCCAGTAGAGCCCAACAGAGCCCGACAGGGCCCGACAGTGCCCGACAGAGCCCGACAGAGCCCGACAGAGCCCGACAGAGCCCGACAGGGCCCAGTAGAGCCCGACAGAGCCCGACAGAGCCCGACAGAGCCCGACAGGGCCCGACAGAGCCCGACAGAGCCCGACAGGACCCGACAGGGCCCGACAGAGCCCGACAGGGCCCGACAGAGCCCGACAGAGCCCGACAGAGCCCGACAGGGCCCGACAGAGCCCGACAGAGCCCGACAGGGCCCAGTAGAGCCCGACAGAGCCCGACAGAGCCCGACAGAGCCCAACAGAGCCCGACAGAGCCCAGTAGAGCCCGACAGAGCCCGACAGAGCCCGACAGAGCCCGACAGGGCCCGACAGGGCCCAGTAGAGCCCGACAGAGCCCGACAGAGCCCGACAGAGCCCGACAGGGCCCGACAGGGCCCGACAGAGCCCGACAGGGCCCGACAGGGCCCGACAGGGCCCAGTAGAGCCCGACAGAGCCCGACAGAGCCCGACAGAACCCGTCAGAGCCCGACAGAGCCCGACAGAGCCCGACAGAGCCCGACAGAGCCCAGTAGAGCCCGAGAGAGCCCGACAGAGCCCGACAGAGACCGACAGGGCCCGACAGGGCCCGACAAAGCCCGACAGAGCCCGACAGGGCCCGACAGGGCCCAGTAGAGCCCGACAGAGCCCGACAGGGCCCGACAGAGCCCGACAGAGCCCGACAGAGCCTGATATGGCCTGACAGAGCCCGACAGAGCCCGACAGAGCCCGACAGGGCCCGACAGGGCCCAGTAGAGCCCGACAGAGCCCGACAGAGCCCGACAGAACCCGACAGAGCCCGACAGGGCCCGACAGAGCCCGACAGAGCCCGACAGAGCCCGACAGGGCCCGACAGAGCCCGACAGAGCCCGACAGAGCCCGACAGGGCCCGACAGGGCCCAGTAGAGCCCGACAGAGCCCGACAGAGCCCGACAGAGCCCGACAGGGCCCGACAGGGCCCGACAGAGCCCGACAGGGCCCGACAGGGCCCGACAGAGCCCAGTAGAGCCCGACAGAGCCCGACAGAGCCCGACAGGGCCTGACAGGGCCCAGTAGAGCCCGACAGAGCCCGACAGAGCCCGACAGGGCCCGACAGAGCCCGACAGAGCCCGACAGGGCCCGACAGGGCCCGACAGGGCCCAGTAGAGCCCGACAGAGCCCGACAGAGCCCGACAGAACCCGTCAGAGCCCGACAGAGCCCGACAGGGCCCGACAGAGCCCGACAGAGCCCGACAGAGCCCGACAGAGCCCGACAGGGCCCAGTAGAGCCCGACAGAGCCCGACAGAGCCCGACAGAGCCCGACAGGGCCCGACAGGGCCCGACAGAGCCCGACAGGACCCGACAGGGCCCGACAGAGCCTGACAGGGCCCAGTAGAGCCCGACAGAGCCCGACAGAGCCCGACAGAGCCCGACAGGGCCCAGTAGAGCCCGACAGAGCCCGACAGAGCCCGACAGAGCCCAACCGAGCCCGACAGAGCCCAGTAGAGCCCGACAGAGCCCGACAGAGCCCGACAGAGCCCGACAGAGCCCGACAGAGCCCGACAGGGTCCGACAGAGCCCGACAGAGCCCGACAGGGCCCAGTAGAGCCCGACAGAGCCCGACAGAGCCCGACAGAGCCCAGTAGAGCCCGACAGAACCCGACAGAGCCCGACAGAGCCCGACAGAGCCCAGTAGAGCCCGACAGAGCCCGACAGGGCCTGACAGGGCCCGACAGGGCCCAGTAGAGCCGGACAGAGCCCGACAGAGCCCAGTAGAGCCCAGTAGAGCCCGACAGAGCCCGACAGAGCCCGACAGAGCCCGACAGGGCCCGACAGAGCCCAACAGAGCCCGACAGGGCCCGACAGAGCCCGACAGAGGCCGACAGGGCCCGACAGGGCCCAGTAGAGCCCGACAGAGCCCGACAGAGCCCAGTAGAGCCCAGTAGAGCCCGACAGGGCCCGACAGGGCCCGACAGGGCCCAGTAGAGCTCGACAGAGCCCGACAGAGCCCGACAGAGCCCGACAGGGACCGACAGGGCCCGACAGAGCCCGACAGAGCCCGACAGGGCCCGACAGAGCCCAGTAGAGCCCGACAGAGCCCGACAGAGCCCGACAGAGCCCGACAGGGACCGACAGGGCCCGACAGAGCCCGACAGAGCCCGACAGGGCCCGACAGAGCCCAGTAGAGCCCGACAGAGCCCGACAGAGCCCGACAGAACCCGACAGAGCCCGACAGGGCCCGACAGAGCCCGACAGAGCCCGACAGGGCCCGACAGAGCCCGACAGAGCCCGACAGGGCCCGACAGGGCCCAGTAGAGCCCGACAGAGCCCGACAGAGCCCGACAGGGCCCGACAGGGCCCGACAGGGCCCGACAGAGCCCGACAGGGCCCGACAGGGCCCGACAGGGCCCAGTAGAGCCCGACAGAGCCCGACAGAGCCCGACAGGGCCCGACAGCGCCCAGTAGAGCCCGACAGAGCCCGACAGAGCCCGACAGGGCCCGACAGAGCCCGACAGAGCCCGACAGGGCCCAGTAGAGCCCGACAGAGCCCGACAGAGCCCGACAGAGCCCGACAGGGCCCGACAGGGCCCAGTAGAGCCCGACAGAGCCCGACAGGGCCCGACAGAGCCCGACAGAGCCTGACAGAGCCCGATATGGCCCGACAGAGCCCGACAGAGCCCGTCAGAGCCCGACAGGGCCCGACAGGGCCCAGTAGAGACCGACAGAGCCCGACAGAGCCCGACAGAACCCGACAGGGCCCAGTAGAGCCCGACAGAGCCCGACAGAGCCCGACAGGGCCCAGTAGAGCCCGACAGAGCCCGACAGAGCCCGACAGAGCCCGACAGGCCTGACAGAGCCCGACAGAGCCCGACAGAGCCCGACAGGGCCCAGTAGAGCCCAACAGAGCCCGACAGGGCCCGACAGGGCCCGACAGAGCCCGACAGAGCCCGACAGAGCCCGACAGGGCCCAGTAGAGCCCGATAGAGCCCGACAGAGCCCGACAGAGCCCGACAGGGCCCGACAGAGCCCGATAGAGCCCGACAGGACCCGACAGGGCCCGACAGAGCCCGACAGGGCCCGACAGAGCCCGACAGAGCCCGACAGAGCCCGACAGGGCCCAGTAGAGCCCGACAGAGCCCGACAGAGCCCGACAGAGCCCAACAGAGCCCGACAGAGCCCAGTAGAGCCCGACAGAGCCCGACAGAGCCCGACAGAGCCCGACAGAGCCCGACAGGGCCCGACAGGGCCCAGTAGAGCCCGACAGAGCCCGACAGAGCCTGACAGAGCCCGACAGGGCCCGACAGAGCCCGACAGAGCCCGACAGGGCCCGACAGGGCCCGACAGGGCCCAGTAGAGCCCGACAGAGCCCGACAGAGCCCGACAGAACCCGTCAGAGCCCGACAGAGCCCGACAGAGCCCGACAGAGCCCGACAGGGCCCAGTAGAGCCCGACAGAGCCCGACAGAGCCCGACAGAGACCGACAGGGCCCGACAGAGACCGACAGGGCCCGACAGAGCCCGACAGGGCCCGACAGGGCCCAGTAGAGCCCGACAGAGCCCGACAGGGCCCGACAGGGCCCGACAGAGCCCGACAGAGCCCGATATGGCCTGACAGAGCCCGACAGAGCCCGACAGAGCCCGACAGGGCCCGACAGGGCCCAGTAGAGCCCGACAGAGCCCGACAGAGCCCGACAGAACCCGACAGAGCCCGACAGGGCCCGACAGGGCCCAGTAGAGCCCGACAGAGCCCGACAGGGCCCGACAGAGCCCGAGAGAGCCCGATATGGCCCGACAGAGCCCGACAGGGCCCAGTAGAGCCCGACAGAGCCCGACAGAGCCCGACAGAGCCCGACAGGGCCCAGTAGATCCCGACAGAGCCCGACAGAGCCCGACAGGGCCCGACAGGGCCCGACAGGGCCCGACAGAGCCCGACAGAGCCCAGTAGAGCCCGACAGAGCCCGACAGAGCCCGACAGAGCCCGACAGGGCCCGACAGGGCCCGACAGAGCCCGACAGAGCCCGACAGGGCCCGACAGGGCGCAGTAGAGCCCGACAGAGCCCGACAGGGCCCGACAGAGCCCGACAGAGCCCGACAGAGCCCGACAGGGCCCAGTAGAGCCCGACAGAGCCCGACAGAGCCCGACAGAGACCGACAGGGCCCGACAGAGCCCGACAGAGCCCGACAGGACCCGACAGGGCCCGACAGAGCCCGACAGAGCCCGACAGGGCCCGACAGAGCCCGACAGAGCCCGACAGGGCCCAACAGGGCCCAGTAGAGCCCGACAGAGCCCGACAGAGCCCGATAGAGCCCAACAGAGCCCGACAGAGCCCAGTAGAGCCCGACAGAGCCCGACAGAGCCCGACAGGGCCCGACAGAGCCCGACAGGGCCCGACAGGGCCCGACAGAGCCCAGTAGAGCCCGACAGAGCCCGACAGAGCCCGACAGAACCCGACAGAGCCCGACAGAGTCCAGTAGAGCCCGACAGAGCCCGACAGGGCCCGACAGAGCCCGACAGAACCCGACAGAGCCCAACAGGGCCCGACAGGGCCCAGTAGAGCCCGACAGAGCCCGACAGGGCCCGACAGAGCCCGACAGAGCCCGACAGAGCCCGATATGGCCCGACAGAGCCCGACAGAGCCCGACAGAGCCCGACAGGGCCCGACAGGGCCCAGTAGAGCCCGACAGAGCCCGACAGAGCCCGACAGAACCCGACAGGGCCCAGTAGATCCCGACAGAGCCCGACAGAGCCCGACAGGGCCCGACAGGGCACGACAGAGCCCGACAGAGCCCGACAGGGCCCAGTAGAGCCCGACAGAGCCCGACAGAGCCCGACAGAGCCCGACAGGGCCCGACAGGGCCCGACAGGGCCCGACAGGGCCCAGTAGAGCCCGACAGAGCCCGACAGGGCCCGACAGGGCCCGACAGGGCCCGACAGAGCCCAGTAGAGCCCGACAGAGCCCGACAGAGCCCGACAGGGCCCGACAGGTCCCGACAGAGCCCGACAGGGCCCGACAGAGCCCGACAGAGCCCGACAGAGCCCGACAGAGCCCGACAGGGCCCGACAGAGCCCGACAGAGCCCGACAGGGCACGACAGAGCCCGACAGAGCCCGACAGGGCCCGACAGAGCCCGACAGAGCCCGACAGAGCCCGACAGAGCCCGACAGAGCCCAGTAGAGCCCAGTAGAGCCCGACAGAGCCCGACAGAGCCCGACAGAGCCCGACAGGGCCCGACAGGGCCCGACAGGGCCCAGTAGAGCCCGACAGAGCCCGACAGAGCCCGACAGAGCCCGACAGAGCCCAGTAGAGCCCGACAGAGCCCGACAGAGCCCGACAGAGCCCGACAGGGCCCGACAGGGCCCGACAGGTCCCGACAGAGCCCGACAGAGCCCGACAGAGCCCGACAGGGCCCGACAGAGCCCGACAGGGCCCGACAGGGCCCGACAGAGCCCAGTAGAGCCCGACAGAGCCCGACAGAGCCCGACAGAGCCCGACAGAGTCCAGTAGAGCCCGACAGAGCCCGACAGAGCCCGACAGAGACCGACAGGGCCCGACAGGGCCCGACAGGGCCCAGTAGAGCCCGACAGAGCCCGACAGAGCCCGACAGAGCCCGACAGAGCCCGACAGAGCCCGACAGGGCCCAGTAGAGCCCGACAGAGCCCGACAGAGCCCGACAGAGCCCAGTAGAGCCCGACAGAGCCCGACAGAGCCCGACAGAGCCCGACAGGGCCCGACAGAGCCCGACAGGGCCCGACAGGGCCCGACAGAGCCCGACAGGGCCCAGTAGAGCCCGACAGAGCCCGACAGAGCCTGACAGAGCCCAGTAGAGCCCGACAGAGCCCGACAGAGCCCGACAGAGCCCAGTAGAGCCCGACAGAGCCCGACAGGGCCCGACAGGGCCCAGTAGAGCCCGACAGAGCCCGACAGAGCCCAGTAGAGCCCAGTAGAGCCCGACAGAGCCCGACAGAGCCCGACAGAGACCAGTTGAGCCCGACAGAGCCCGACAGAGCCCGACAGGGCCCGACAGGGCCCAGAAGAGCCCGATAGAGCCCGACAGAGCCCGACAGAGCCCGACAGAGCCCGACAGAGCCCAGTAGAGCCCGAAAGAGCCCGACAGAGCCCGACAGGGCCCGACAGGGCCCGACAGGGCCCGACAGAGCCCGACAGAGCCCGACAGAGCCAGACAGAGCCCGACAGGGCCCGACAGAGCCCGACAGAGCCCGACAGAGCCCGACAGGGCCCGACAGGGCCTGACAGAGCCCAGTAGAGCCCGACAGAGCCCGACAGAGCCCGACAGAACCCGACAGAGCCCGACAGAGTCCAGTAGAGCCCGACAGAGCCCGACAGAGCCCGACAGGGCCCGACAGGGCCTGACAGGGCCCAGTAGAGCCCGACAGAGCCCGACAGAGCCCGACAGAGCCCGACAGAGCCCGACAGGGCCCGACAGGGCCCGCAGTGCCCAGAAGAGCCCGACAGAGCCCGACAGAGCCCGACAGAAACCGACAGAGCCCGACAGAGCCCGACAGGGCCCAGTAGAGACCGACAGAGCCCGACAGAGCCCAGTAGAGCCCAATAGAGCCCGACAGAGCCCGACAGAGCCCGACAGAGCCCGACAGAGACCAGTTGAGCCCGACAGAGCCCGACAGAGCCCGACAGAGCCCAGTAGAGCCCGACAGAGCCCGACAGAGCCCGACAGGGCCCGACAGGGCCCGACAGGGCCCGACAGAGCCCAGTAGAGCCCGACAGAGCCCGACAGAGCCCGACAGAGCCCGACAGGGCCCAGTAGAGCCCAGTAGAGCCCGACAGAGCCCAGTAGAGCCCGACAGAGCCCGACAGAGCCCGACAGGGCCCGACAGAGCCCAGTAGAGCCCGACAGAGCCCGAGAGAGCCCGACAGAGCCCGACAGAGCCCGACAGGGCCCGACAGAGCCCGACAGAGCCCGACAGGGCCCGACAGGGCCCGACAGAGCCCGACAGAGCCCGACAGGGCCCGACAGGGCCCGACAGAGCCCGACAGGGCCCGACAGGGCCCGACAGGGCCCGACAGAGCCCAGTAGAGCCCGACAGAGCCCGACAGAGCCCGACAGGGCCCGACAGGGCCCGACAGAGCCCGACAGAGCCCGACAGAGCCCGACAGGGCCCGACAGGGCCCAGTAGAGCCCGACAGAGCCCGACAGAGCCCGACAGAACCCGTCAGAGCCCGACAGAGCCCGACAGATCCCGACAGAGTCCGACAGGGCCCAGTAGAGCCCGAAAGAGCCCGACAGAGACCAACAGAGCCCGACAGGGCCCGACAGAGCCCGACAGAGCCCGACAGAGCCCGACAGAGCCCGACAGAGCCCAGTAGAGCCCGACAGAGCCGAGAGGGCCCAACAGAGCCCGACAGAGCCCGACAGAGCCCGACAGAGCCCGACAGGGCCCGACAGGGCCCGACAGAGCCCGACAGGGCCCGACAGGGCCCGACAGAGCCCGACAGAGCCCGACAGGGCCCAGTAGAGCCCGACAGAGCCCGACAGAGCCCGACAGAGCCCAGTAGAGCCCGACAGAGCCCGACAGAGCCCGACAGAGCCCGACAGAGCCCGACAGAGCCCGACAGGGCCCGACAGGGCCCGACAGGGCCCGACAGAGCCCGACAGGGCCCGACAGGGCCCGACAGGGCCCAGTAGAGCCCGACAGAGCCCGACAGAGCCCGACAGGGCCCGACAGCGCCCAGTAGAGCCCGACAGAGCCCGACAGAGCCCGACAGGGCCCGACAGAGCCCGACAGAGCCCGACAGGGCCCAGTAGAGCCCGACAGAGCCCGACAGAGCCCGACAGAGCCCGACAGGGCCCGACAGGGCCCAGTAGAGCCCGACAGAGCCCGACAGGGCCCGACAGAGCCCGACAGAGCCTGACAGAGCCCGATATGGCCCGACAGAGCCCGACAGAGCCCGTCAGAGCCCGACAGGGCCCGACAGGGCCCAGTAGAGACCGACAGAGCCCGACAGAGCCCGACAGAACCCGACAGGGCCCAGTAGAGCCCGACAGAGCCCGACAGAGCCCGACAGGGCCCAGTAGAGCCCGACAGAGCCCGACAGAGCCCGACAGAGCCCGACAGGCCTGACAGAGCCCGACAGAGCCCGACAGAGCCCGACAGGGCCCAGTAGAGCCCAACAGAGCCCGACAGGGCCCGACAGGGCCCGACAGAGCCCGACAGAGCCCGACAGAGCCCGACAGGGCCCAGTAGAGCCCGACAGAGCCCGACAGAGCCCGACAGAGCCCGACAGGGCCCGACAGAGCCCGATAGAGCCCGACAGGACCCGACAGGGCCCGACAGAGCCCGACAGGGCCCGACAGAGCCCGACAGAGCCCGACAGAGCCCGACAGGGCCCAGTAGAGCCCGACAGAGCCCGACAGAGCCCGACAGAGCCCAACAGAGCCCGACAGAGCCCAGTAGAGCCCGACAGAGCCCGACAGAGCCCGACAGAGCCCGACAGGGCCCGACAGGGCCCAGTAGAGCCCGACAGAGCCCGACAGAGCCTGACAGAGCCCGACAGGGCCCGACAGAGCCCGACAGAGCCCGACAGGGCCCGACAGGGCCCGACAGGGCCCAGTAGAGCCCGACAGAGCCCGACAGAGCCCGACAGAACCCGTCAGAGCCCGACAGAGCCCGACAGAGCCCGACAGAGCCCGACAGGGCCCAGTAGAGCCCGACAGAGCCCGACAGAGCCCGACAGAGACCGACAGGGCCCGACAGAGACCGACAGGGCCCGACAGAGCCCGACAGGGCCCGACAGGGCCCAGTAGAGCCCGACAGAGCCCGACAGGGCCCGACAGGGCCCGACAGAGCCCGACAGAGCCCGATATGGCCTGACAGAGCCCGACAGAGCCCGACAGAGCCCGACAGGGCCCGACAGGGCCCAGTAGAGCCCGACAGAGCCCGACAGAGCCCGACAGAACCCGACAGAGCCCGACAGGGCCCGACAGGGCCCAGTAGAGCCCGACAGAGCCCGACAGGGCCCGACAGAGCCCGACAGAGCCCGAGAGAGCCCGATATGGCCCGACAGAGCCCGACAGGGCCCAGTAGAGCCCGACAGAGCCCGACAGAGCCCGACAGAGCCCGACAGGGCCCAGTAGATCCCGACAGAGCCCGACAGAGCCCGACAGGGCCCGACAGGGCCCGACAGGGCCCGACAGAGCCCGACAGAGCCCAGTAGAGCCCGACAGAGCCCGACAGAGCCCGACAGAGCCCGACAGGGCCCGACAGGGCCCGACAGAGCCCGACAGAGCCCGACAGGGCCCGACAGGGCGCAGTAGAGCCCGACAGAGCCCGACAGGGCCCGACAGAGCCCGACAGAGCCCGACAGAGCCCGACAGAGCCCGACAGGGCCCAGTAGAGCCCGACAGAGCCCGACAGAGCCCGACAGAGACCGACAGGGCCCGACAGAGCCCGACAGAGCCCGACAGGACCCGACAGGGCCCGACAGGACCCGACAGAGCCCGACAGGGCCCGACAGAGCCCGACAGAGCCCGACAGGGCCCGACAGAGCCCGACAGAGCCCGACAGGGCCCAACAGGGCCCAGTAGAGCCCGACAGAGCCCGACAGAGCCCGATAGAGCCCAACAGAGCCCGACAGAGCCCAGTAGAGCCCGACAGAGCCCGACAGAGCCCGACAGGGCCCGACAGAGCCCGACAGGGCCCGACAGGGCCCGACAGAGCCCAGTAGAGCCCGACAGAGCCCGACAGAGCCCGACAGAACCCGACAGAGCCCGACAGAGTCCAGTAGAGCCCGACAGAGCCCGACAGGGCCCGACAGAGCCCGACAGAACCCGACAGAGCCCAACAGGGCCCGACAGGGCCCAGTAGAGCCCGACAGAGCCCGACAGGGCCCGACAGAGCCCGACAGAGCCCGACAGAGCCCGATATGGCCCGACAGAGCCCGACAGAGCCCGACAGAGCCCGACAGAGCCCGACAGGGCCCAGTAGAGCCCGACAGAGCCCGACAGAGCCCGACAGAACCCGACAGGGCCCAGTAGATCCCGACAGAGCCCGACAGAGCCCGACAGGGCCCGACAGGGCACGACAGAGCCCGACAGAGCCCGACAGGGCCCAGTAGAGCCCGACAGAGCCCGACAGAGCCCGACAGAGCCCGACAGAGCCCGACAGGGCCCGACAGGGCCCGACAGGGCCCGACAGGGCCCAGTAGAGCCCGACAGAGCCCGACAGGGCCCGACAGGGCCCGACAGAGCCCAGTAGAGCCCGACAGAGCCCGACAGAGCCCGACAGGGCCCGACAGGTCCCGACAGAGCCCGACAGGGCCCGACAGAGCCCGACAGAGCCCGACAGAGCCCGACAGAGCCCGACAGGGCCCGACAGAGCCCGACAGGGCCCGACAGAGCCCGACAGAGCCCGACAGGGCACGACAGAGCCCGACAGAGCCCGACAGGGCCCGACAGAGCCCGACAGAGCCCGACAGAGCCCAGTAGAGCCCAGTAGAGCCCGACAGAGCCCGACAGAGCCCGACAGAGCCCGACAGGGCCCGACAGGGCCCGACAGGGCCCAGTAGAGCCCGACAGAGCCCGACAGAGCCCGACAGAGCCCGACAGAGCCCAGTAGAGCCCGACAGAGCCCGACAGAGCCCGACAGAGCCCGACAGGGCCCGACAGGGCCCGACAGGTCCCGACAGAGCCCGACAGAGCCCGACAGAGCCCGACAGGGCCCGACAGAGCCCGACAGGGCCCGACAGGGCCCGACAGAGCCCAGTAGAGCCCGACAGAGCCCGACAGAGCCCGACAGAGCCCGACAGAGTCCAGTAGAGCCCGACAGAGCCCGACAGAGCCCGACAGAGACCGACAGGGCCCGACAGGGCCCGACAGGGCCCAGTAGAGCCCGACAGAGCCCGACAGAGCCCGACAGAGCCCGACAGAGCCCGACAGGGCCCAGTAGAGCCCGACAGAGCCCGACAGAGCCCGACAGAGCCCAGTAGAGCCCGACAGAGCCCGACAGGGCCCGACAGAGCCCGACAGGGCCCGACAGGGCCCGACAGAGCCCGACAGGGCCCAGTAGAGCCCGACAGAGCCCGACAGAGCCTGACAGAGCCCAGTAGAGCCCGACAGAGCCCGACAGAGCCCGACAGAGCCCAGTAGAGCCCGACAGAGCCCGACAGGGCCCGACAGGGCCCAGTAGAGCCCGACAGAGCCCGACAGAGCCCAGTAGAGCCCAGTAGAGCCCGACAGAGCCCGACAGAGCCCGACAGAGACCAGTTGAGCCCGACAGAGCCCGACAGAGCCCGACAGGGCCCGACAGGGCCCAGAAGAGCCCGATAGAGCCCGACAGAGCCCGACAGAGCCCGACAGAGCCCGACAGAGCCCAGTAGAGCCCGAAAGAGCCCGACAGAGCCCGACAGAGCCCGACAGGGCCCGACAGGGCCCGACAGGGCCCGACAGAGCCCGACAGAGCCCGACAGAGCCCGACAGAGCCCGACAGGGCCCGACAGAGCCCGACAGAGCCCGACAGAGCCCGACAGGGCCCGACAGGGCCTGACAGAGCCCAGTAGAGCCCGACAGAGCCCGACAGAGCCCGACAGAACCCGACAGAGCCCGACAGAGTCCAGTAGAGCCCGACAGAGCCCGACAGAGCCCGACAGGGCCCGACAGGGCCCGACAGGGCCCGCAGTGCCCAGAAGAGCCCGACAGAGCCCGACAGAGCCCGACAGAAACCGACAGAGCCCGACAGAGCCCGACAGGGCCCAGTAGAGACCGACAGAGCCCGACAGAGCCCAGTAGAGCCCAATAGAGCCCGACAGAGCCCGACAGAGCCCGACAGAGCCCGACAGAGACCAGTTGAGCCCGACAGAGCCCGACAGAGCCCGACAGAGCCCAGTAGAGCCCGACAGAGCCCGACAGAGCCCGACAGAGCCCGATGGGGCCCGACAGAGCCCGACAGGGCCCGACAGGGCCCGACAGGGCCCGACAGAGCCCAGTAGAGCCCGACAGAGCCCGACAGAGCCCGACAGAGCCCGACAGAGCCCGACAGGGCCCAGTAGAGCCCAGTAGAGCCCGACAGAGCCCAGTAGAGCCCGACAGAGCCCGACAGAGCCCGACAGGGCCCGACAGAGCCCAGTAGAGCCCGACAGAGCCCGAGAGAGCCCGACAGAGCCCGACAGAGCCCGACAGGGCCCGACAGAGCCCGACAGAGCCCGACAGGGCCCGACAGGGCCCGACAGAGCCCGACAGAGCCCGACAGGGCCCGACAGAGCCCGACAGAGCCCGACAGGGCCCGACAGGGCCCGACAGGGCCCGACAGAGCCCAGTAGAGCCCGACAGAGCCCGACAGAGCCCGACAGAGCCCGACAGGGCCCGACAGAGCCCGACAGAGCCCGACAGAGCCCGACAGGGCCCGACAGGGCCCAGTAGAGCCCGACAGAGCCCGACAGAGCCCGACAGAACCCGTCAGAGCCCGACAGAGCCCGACAGATCCCGACAGAGTCCGACAGGGCCCAGTAGAGCCCGAAAGAGCCCGACAGAGACCAACAGAGCCCGACAGGGCCCGACAGAGCCCGACAGAGCCCGACAGAGCCCGACAGAGCCCAGTAGAGCCCGACAGAGCCGAGAGGGCCCAACAGAGCCCGACAGAGCCCGACAGAGCCCGACAGAGCCCGACAGGGCCCGACAGGGCCCGACAGAGCCCGACAGAGCCCGACAGAGCCCGACAGAGCCCGACAGAGCCCGACAGGGCCCAGTAGAGCCCGACAGAGCCCGACAGAGCCCGACAGAGCCCAGTAGAGCCCGACAGAGCCCGACAGAGCCCGACAGAGCCCGACAGAGCCCGACAGAGCCCGACAGGGCCCGACAGAGCCCGACAGAGCCCGACAGAGCCCGACAGAAACCGACAGAGCCCGACAGAGCCCAGTAGAGCCCAGTAGAGCCCGACAGGGCCCGACAGAGCCCGACAGAGCCCGACAGGGCCCGACAGAGCCCGACAGAGCCCGATAGGGCACGACAGAGCCCGACAGAGCCCGACAGGGCCCGACAGGGCCCGACAGAGCCCGACAGAGCCCGACAGAAACCGACAGAGCCCGACAGAGCCCAGTAGAGCCCAGTAGAGCCCGACAGAGCCCGACAGAGCCCGACAGAGCCCGACAGGGCCCGACAGAGCCCGACAGAACCCGACAGAGCCCGACAGAGCCCGACAGAGCCCGACAGGTCCTGACAGAGCCCGACAGAGCCCGACAGAGACCGACAGGGCCCGACAGAGCCCGACAGAACCCGACAGAGCCCGACAGGGCCCGACAGGGCCCAGTAGAGCCCGACAGAGCCCGACAGGGCCCGACAGAGCCCGACAGAGCCCGACAGAGCCCGATATGGCCCGACAGAGCCCGACAGAGCCCGACAGAGCCCGACAGGGCCCGACAGGGCCCGACAGGGCCCAGTAGAGCCCGACAGAGCCCGACAGAGCCCGACAGAACCCGACAGGGCCCAGTAGATCCCGACAGAGCCCGACAGAGCCCGACAGGGCCCGACAGGGCCCGACAGAGCCCGACAGAGCCCGACAGGGCCCAGTAGAGCCCGACAGAGCCCGACAGAGCCCGACAGAGCCCGACAGGGCCCGACAGAGCCCGACAGAGCCCGACAGAGCCCGACAGAGCCCGACAGGGCCCAGTAGAGCCCGACAGAGCCCGACAGGGCCCGACAGAGCCCGACAGAGCCCGACAGAGCCCGACAGGGCCCAGTAGAGCCCGACAGAGCCCGACAGAGCCCGACAGAGACCGACAGGGCCCGACAGAGCCCGACAGAGCCCGACAGGACCCGACAGGGCCCGACAGAGCCCGACAGGGCCCGACAGAGCCCGACAGAGCCCGACAGAGCCCGACAGGGCCCGACAGAGCCCGACAGAGCCCAACAGGGCCCAGTAGAGCCCGACAGAGCCCGACAGAGCCCGATAGAGCCCAACAGAGCCCGACAGAGCCCGACAGAGCCCAGTAGAGCCCGACAGAGCCCGACAGAGCCCGACAGAGCCCGACAGAGCCCGACAGAGCCCGACAGAGCCCGACAGGGCCCAGTAGAGCCCGACAGAGCCCGACAGAGCCCAGTAGAGCCCGACAGAACCCAACAGAGCCCGACAGAGCCCGACAGAGGCCAGCAGAGCCCGACAGAGCCCGACAGGGCCCGACAGGGCCCAGTAGAGCCCGACAGAGCCCGACAGAGCCCGACAGAGCCCAGTAGAGCCCGACAGAGCCCGACAGAGCCCGACAGAGCCCGACAGAGCCCGACAGGGCCCGACAGAGCCCGACAGAGCCCGACAGGGCCCGACAGGGCCCGACAGGGCCCGACAGGGCCCAGTAGAGCCCGACAGAGCCCGACAGAGCCCAGTAGAGCCCAGTAGAGCCCGACAGGGCCCGACAGGGCCCGACAGGGCCCGACAGGGCCCAGTAGAGCCCGACAGAGCCCGACAGAGCCTGACAGAGCCCGACAGGGACCGACAGGGCGCGACAGAGCCCGACAGGGCCCAGTAGAGCCCGACAGAGCCCGACAGAGCCCGACAAAGCCCGACAGGGCCCAGTAGAGCCCGACAGAGCCCGACAGAGCCCGACAGGGCCCGACAGGGCCCGACAGAGCCCGACAGAGCCCGACAGGGCCCGACAGAGCCCGACAGGGCCCGACAGGGCCCAGTAGAGCCCGACAGAGCCCGACAGAGCCCGACAGAGCCCGACAGAGCCCGACAGAGCCCAGTAGAGCCCGAAAGAGCCCGACAGAGCCCGACAGAGCCCGACAGGGCCCGACAGAGCCCGACAGGGCCCGACAGAGCCCGACATGGCCCGGCAGGGCCCGACAGAGCCCGACAGAGCCCGACAGAGCCCGACAGGGCCCGACAGAGCCCGATAGAGCCCGACAGGGCCCGACAGGGCCCGACAGGGCCCGACAGAGTCCAGTAGAGCCCGACAGAGCCCGACAGGGCCCGACAGAGCCCGACAGAACCCGACAGAGCCCGACAGGGCCCGACAGGGCCCAGTAGAGCCCGACAGAGCCCGACAGGGCCCGACAGAGCCCGACAGAGCCCGACAGAGCCCGATATGGCCCGACAGAGCCCGACAGAGCCCGACAGAGCCCGACAGGGCCCAGTAGAGCCCGACAGAGCCCGACAGAGCCCGAGAGGGCCCGACAGGGCCCGACAGAGCCCGACAGAGCCCGACAGAGCCCGACAGGGCCCAGTAGAGCCCGACAGAGCCCGACAGGGCCCGACAGAGCCCGACAGAGCCCGACAGAGCCCGACAGAGCCCGACAGGGCCCAGTAGAGCCCGACAGAGCCCGACAGGGCCCGACAGGGCCCGACAGAGCCCAGTAGAGCCCGACAGAGCCCGACAGGGCCCGACAGGGCCCGACAGAGACCGACAGGGCCCGACAGAGCCCGACAGAGCCCGACAGAGCCCGACAGGGCCCGACAGAGCCCGACAGAGCCCGACAGAGCCCGACAGGGCCCGACAGAGCCCGACAGAGCCCGACAGGGCACGACAGAGCCCGACAGAGCCCGACAGGGCCCGACAGAGCCCGACAGAGCCCGACAGAGCCCGACAGAGCCCGACAGAGCCCAGTAGAGCCCGACAGAGCCCGACAGAGCCCGACAGAGCCCGACAGGGCCCGACAGGGCCCGACAGGGCCCAGTAGAGCCCGACAGAGCCCGACAGAGCCCGACAGAAACCGACAGAGCCCGACAGAGCCCGACAGAGCCCGACAGAGCCCGACAGGGCCCGACAGGGCCCGACAGGGCCCGACAGGGCCCAGTAGAGACCGACAGAGCCCGACAGAGCCCAGTAGAGCCCAATAGAGCCCGACAGAGCCCGACAGAGCCCGACAGAGCCCGACAGAGCCCGACAGAGCCCGACAGAGCCCGACAGAGCCCGACAGAGCCCAGTAGAGCCCGACAGAGCCCGACAGGGCCCGACAGAGCCCGACAGGGCCCGACAGGGCCCGACAGGGCCCGACAGGGCCCGACAGAGCCCAGTAGAGCCCGACAGAGCCCGACAGAGCCCGACAGAGCCCGACAGGGCCCAGTAGAGCCCAGTAGAGCCCGACAGAGCCCGACAGGGCCCGACAGAGCCCAGTAGAGCCCGACAGAGCCCGAGAGAGCCCGACAGAGCCCGACAGAGCCCGACAGGGCCCGACAGAGCCCGACAGAGCCCGACAGAGCCCGACAGGGCCCGACAGAGCCCGACAGGGCCCGACAGGGCCCGACAGAGCCCGACAGAGCCCGACAGAGCCCGACAGAGCCCGACAGAGCCCGACAGAGCCCGACAGGGCCCGACAGAGCCCGACAGAGCCCGACAGGGCCCGACAGGGCCCAGTAGAGCCCGACAGAGCCCGACAGAGCCCGACAGAACCCGTCAGAGCCCGACAGAGCCCGACAGAGCCCGACAGAGCCCGACAGGGCCCAGTAGAGCCCGACAGAGCCCGACAGAGCCCGACAGGGCCCGACAGAGCCCGACAGAGCCCGACAGAGCCCGACAGAGCCCGACAGGGCCCGACAGAGCCCGACAGAGCCCGACAGGGCCCAGTAGAGCCCGACAGAGCCCGACAGAGCCCGACAGAACCCGACAGGGCCCAGTAGAGCCCGACAGAGCCCGACAGAGCCCGACAGGGCCCGACAGAGCCCGACAGAGCCCGACAGAGCCCGACAGAGCCCGACAGAGCCCGACAGGGCCCGACAGAGCCCGACAGAACCCGACAGAGCCCAGTAGAGCCCGACAGAGCCCGACAGAGCCCGACAGAGCCCAGTAGAGCCCGACAGAGCCCGACAGAGCCCGACAGAGCCCAGTAGAGCCCGACAGAGCCCGACAGAGCCCGACAGAGCCCAGTAGAGCCCGACAGAGCCCGACAGGGCCCGACAGGGCCCGACAGGGCCCGACAGAGCCCGACAGGGCCCGACAGAGCCCGACAGAGCCCAGTAGAGCCCGACAGACCCCGACAGAGCCCGACAGAGCCCGACAGAGCCCGACAGGGCCCAGTAGAGCCCAGTAGAGCCCGACAGAGCCCAGTAGAGCCCGACAGAGCCCGACAGAGCCCGACAGAGCCCGACAGGGCCCGACAGAGCCCGACAGGGCCCGACAGACTGCAGTAGAGCCCGACAGAGCCCGACAGAGCCCGACAGAGCCCGACAGGGCCCGACAGAGCCCGACAGGGCCCAACAGGGCCCGACAGGGCCCGACAGAGCCCGACAGAGCCCGACAGAGCCCGACAGGGCCCGACAGAGCCCGACAGAGCCCGACAGGGCCCAGTAGAGCCCGACAGAGCCCGACAGAGCCCGACAGAGCCCAGTAGAGCCCGACAGAGCCCGACAGAGCCCGACAGAGCCCAGTAGAGCCCGACAGAGCCCGACAGGGCCCGACAGGGCCCGACAGTGCCCAGTAGAGCCCGACAGAGCCCAGTAGAGCCCAGTAGAGCCCAGTAGAGCCCGACAGAGCCCGACAGAGCCCGACAGAGCCCGACAGAACCCGACAGAGCCCGACAGAGACCAGTTGAGCCCGACAGAGCCCGACAGAGCCCGACAGGGCCCAGAAGAGCCCGATAGAGCCCGACAGGGCCCGACAGAGCCCGACAGGGCCCGACAGGGCCCGACAGGGCCCGACAGAGCCCGACAGAGCCCGACAGAGCCCGACAGGGCCCGACAGAGCCCGACAGAGCCCGACAGGGCCCAGTAGAGCCCGACAGAGCCCGACAGAGCCCGACAGAGCCCAGTAGAGCCCGACAGAGCCCGACAGAGCCCGACAGAGCCCAGTAGAGCCCGACAGAGCCCGACAGGGCCCGACAGGGCCCGACAGGGCCCAGTAGAGCCCGACAGAGCCCAGTAGAGCCCAGTAGAGCCCAGTAGAGCCCGACAGAGCCCGACAGAGCCCGACAGAGCCCGACAGAGCCCGACAGAACCCGACAGAGCCCGACAGAGACCAGTTGAGCCCGACAGAGCCCGACAGAGCCCGACAGGGCCCAGAAGAGCCCGATAGAGCCCGACAGAGCCCGACAGAGCCCGACAGAACCCGACAGAGCCCGACAGAGCCCGACAGGGCCCGACAGGGCCCGACAGGGCCCGACAGGGCCCGACAGGGCCCAGTAGAGCCCGACAGAGCCCTACAGAGCCCGACAGAGCCCGACAGAGCCCGACAGGGCCCAGTAGAGCCCGACAGAGCCCGACAGAGCCCGACAGGGCCCGACAGGGCCCGATAGAGCCCGACAGAGCCCGACAGAGTCCGACAGGGCCCAGTAGAGCCCGACAGAGCCCGACAGAGCCCGACAGAGCCCGACAGGGCCCGACAGAGCCCGACAGAGCCCGACAGGGCCCGACAGGGCCCAGTAGAGCCCGACAGAGCCGAGAGGGCCCGACAGAGCCCGACAGAGCCCGACAGGGCCCGACAGGGCCCGACAGGGCCCGACAGGGCCCGACAGAGCCCGACAGGGCCCAGTAGAGCCCGACAGAGCCCGACAGAACCCGACAGGGCCCAGTAGAGCCCGACAGAGCCCGACAGAGCCCGACAGGGCCCGACAGAGCCCGACAGAGCCCGACAGGGCCCGACAGGGCCCGACAGAGCCCGACAGGGCCCGACAGAGCCCGACAGAGCCCGACAGGGCACGACAGAGCCCGACAGAGCCCGACAGAGCCCGACAGAGCCCGACAGAAACCGACAGAAACCGACAGAGCCCAGTAGAGCGCAGTAGAGCCCGACAGAGCCCGACAGAGCCCGACAGAGACCAGTAGACCCCGAAAGAGCCCGACAGAGCCCGACAGAGCCCGACAGGGCCCGACAGGGCCCGACAGGGCCCGACAGGGCCCGACAGAGCCCGACAGAGCCCGACAGAGCCCGACAGGGCCCGACAGGGCCCGACAGGGCCCGACAGAGCCCAGTAGAGCCCGACAGAGCCCGACAGAGCCCGACAGAGTCCAGTAGAGACCGACAGAGCCCGACAGAGCCCGACAGAGCCCGACAGGGCCCGACAGGGCCCGACAGGGCCCAGTAGAGCCCGACAGAGCCCGACAGAGCCCGACAGATCCCGACAGGGCCCGACAGGGCCCAGAAGAGCCCGACAGAGCCCGACAGAGCCCGACAGGGCCCGACAGAGCCCGACAGGGCCCAGTAGAGCCCGACAGAGCCCGACAGATCCCGACAGGGTCCGACAGGGCCCAGAAGAGCCCGACAGAGCCCGACAGGGCCCGACAGGGCCCGACAGAGCCCGACAGAGCCCGACAGGGCCCGACAGGGCCCAGTAGAGCCCGACAGAGCCGAGAGGGCCCGACAGAGCCCGACAGAGCCCGACAGAGCCCGACAGAGCCCGACAGGGCCCGACAGGGCCCGACAGGGCCCAGTAGAGCCCGACAGAGCCCGACAGAGCCCGACAGAGCCCGACAGAAACCGACAGAGCCCGACAGAGCCCAGTAGAGCCCAGTAGAGCCCAGTAGAGCCCGACAGAGCCCGACAGAGCCCGACAGAGGCCGACAGGGCCCGACAGGGCCCGACAGGGCCCAGTAGAGCCCGACAGAGCCCGAGAGAGCCCGACAGAGCCCGACAGAGCCCAGTAGAGCCCGAAAGAGCCCGACAGAGCCCGACAGAGCCCGACAGGGCCCGACAGAGCCCGACAGGGCCCGACAGGGCCCGACAGGGCCCGACAGAGCCCGACAGAGCCCGACAGGGCCCGACAGAGCCCGACAGAGCCCGACAGGGCCCGACAGAGCCCGACAGGGCCCGACAGGGCCCGACAGAGCCCAGTAGAGCCCGACAGAGCCCGACAGAGCCCGACAGAGCCCGACAGAGCCCGACAGTGCCCGACAGAGTCCAGTAGAGCCCGACAGAGCCCGACAGAGCCCGACAGAGCCCGACAGGGCCCAGTAGAGCCCGACAGAGCCCGACAGAGCCCGACAGAGCCCGACAGAGCCTGACAGAGCCCGACAGAGCCCGACAGAAACCGACAGAGCCCGACAGAGCCCGACAGAGCCCGACAGGGCCCGACAGAGCCCGACAGAGCCCGACAGAGCCCGACAGAGCCCGACAGGGCCCAGTAGAGACCGACAGAGCCCGACAGAGCCCAGTAGAGCCCAATAGAGCCCGACAGAGCCCGACAGAGCCCGACAGAGCCCGACAGAGCCCGACAGAGACCAGTTGAGCCCGACAGAGCCCGACAGAGCCCGACAGAGCCCAGTAGAGCCCGACAGAGCCCGACAGAGCCCGACAGAGCCCGATGGGGCCCGACAGAGCCCGACAGGGCCCGACAGGGCCCGACAGGGCCCGACAGGGCCCGACAGAGCCCAGTAGAGCCCGACAGAGCCCGACAGGGCCCGACAGGGCCCGACAGGGCCCAGTAGAGCCCAGTAGAGCCCGACAGAGCCCAGTAGAGCCCGACAGAGCCCGACAGAGCCCGACAGGGCCCGACAGAGCCCAGTAGAGCCCGACAGAGCCCGAGAGAGCCCGACAGAGCCCGACAGAGCCCGACAGGGCCCGACAGGGCCCGACAGAGCCCGACAGAGCCCGACAGAGCCCGACAGAGCCCGACAGGGCCCGACAGGGCCCGACAGGGCCCGACAGGGCCCGACAGAGCCCAGTAGAGCCCGACAGAGCCCGACAGAGCCCGACAGAGCCCGACAGAGCCCGACAGGGCCCAGTAGAGCCCGACAGAGCCCGACAGAGCCCGACAGGGCCCGACAGAGCCCGACAGAGCCCGACAGAGCCCGACAGGGCCCGACAGGGCCCAGTAGAGCCCGACAGATCCCGACAGAGCCCGACAGAACCCGTCAGAGCCCGACAGAGCCCGACAGAGCCCGACAGAGTCCGACAGGGCCCAGTAGAGCCCGACAGAGCCCGACAGAGCCCGACAGAGCCCGACAGGGCCCGACAGAGCCCGACAGAGCCCGACAGAGCCCGACAGAGCCCGACAGGGCCCGACAGGGCCCAGTAGAGCCCGACAGAGCCGAGAGGGCCCGACAGAGCCCGACAGAGCCCGACAGAGCCCGACAGGGCCCGACAGGGCCCGACAGAGCCCGACAGAGCCCGACAGGGCCCAGTAGAGCCCGACAGAGCCCGACAGAGCCCGACAGAACCCGACAGGGCCCAGTAGAGCCCGACAGAGCCCGACAGAGCCCGACAGGGCCCGACAGAGCCCGACAGAGCCCGACAGAGCCCGACAGAGCCCGACAGCGCCCGACAGGGCCCAGTAGAGCCCGACAGAGCCCGACAGAGCCCGACAGGGCCCGACAGGGCCCGACAGAGCCCGACAGAGCCCGACAGAGCCCGACAGAGCCCGACAGGGCCCAGTAGAGCCCGACAGAGCCCGACAGGGCCCGACAGAGCCCGACAGAGCCCGACAGAGCCCGACAGAGCCCGACAGAGCCCGACAGAGCCTGACAGGGCCCGACAGAGCCCGACAGAGCCCGACAGGGCCCAGTAGAGCCCGACAGAGCCCGACAGAGCCCGACAGAGCCCAGTAGAGCCCGACAGAGCCCGACAGAGCCCGACACAGCCCGACAGGGCCCGACAGGGCCCGACAGGGCCCAGTAGAGCCCCACAGAGCCCGACAGAGCCCGACAGAGCCCAGTAGAGCCCGACAGAGCCCGACAGAGCCCGACAGAGCCCAGTAGAGCCCGACAGAGCCCGACAGGGCCCGACAGGGCCCAGTAGAGCCCGACAGAGCCCAGTAGAGCAAAGTAGAGCCCAGTAGAGCCCGACAGAGCCCGACAGAGCCCGACAGAGCCCGACAGAGCCCGACAGAGCCCGACAGAGACCAGTTGAGCCCGACAGAGCCCGACAGAGCCCGACAGGGCCCGACAGGGCCCAGAAGAGCCCGATAGAGCCCGACAGAGCCCGACAGAGCCCGACAGACCCCGACAGGGCCCGACAGGGCCCGACAGAGCCCGACAGGGCCCGACAGGGCCCGACAGGGCCCGACAGGGCCCAGTAGAGCCCGACAGAGCCCGACAGAGCCCGACAGAGCCCGACAGGGCCCAGTAGAGCCCGACAGAGCCCGACAGAGCCCGACAGAGCCCGACAGAGCCCGACAGAGCCCGACAGGGCCCGACAGGGCCCGATAGAGCCCGACAGAGCCCGACAGAGTCCGACAGGGCCCAGTAGAGCCCGACAGAGCCCGACAGAGCCCGACAGAGCCCGACAGGGCCCGACAGAGCCCGACAGAGCCCGACAGGGCCCGACAGGGCCCAGTAGAGCCCGACAGAGCCGAGAGGGCCCGACAGAGCCCGACAGAGCCCGACAGGGCCCGACAGGGCCCGACAGGGCCCGACAGGGCCCGACAGAGCCCGACAGGGCCCAGTAGAGCCCGACAGAGCCCGACAGAGCCCGACAGAACCCGACAGGGCCCAGTAGAGCCCGACAGAGCCCGACAGAGCCCGACAGGGCCCGACAGGGCCCGACAGGGCCCGACAGGGCCCGACAGAGCCCGACAGGGCCCGACAGGGCCCGACAGAGCCCGACAGGGCACGACAGAGCCCGACAGAGCCCGACAGAGCCCGACAGAGCCCGACAGAGCCCGACAGAGCCCGACAGAGCCCAGTAGAGCCCGACAGAGCCCGACAGAGCCCGACAGAGCCCGACAGAGCCCAGTAGACCCCGAAAGAGCCCGACAGAGCCCGACAGAGCCCGACAGGGCCCGACAGAGCCCGACAGGGCCCGACAGAGCCCGACAGGGCCCGACAGGGCCCGACAGGGCCCAGTAGAGCCCGACAGAGCCCGACAGAGCCCGACAGAGCCCGACAGAGCCCGACAGAGCCCGACAGAGTCCAGTAGAGACCGACAGAGCCCGACAGAGCCCGACAGAGCCCGACAGGGCCCGACAGGGCCCGACAGGGCCCAGTAGAGCCCGACAGAGCCCGACAGAGCCCGACAGATCCCGACAGGGCCCGATAGGGCCCAGAAGAGCCCGACAGAGCCCGACAGGGCCCGACAGGGCCCGACAGGGCCCGACAGGGCCCGACAGAGCCTGACAGGGCCCAGTAGAGCCCGACAGAGCCCGACAGATCCCGACAGGGTCCGACAGGGCCCAGAAGAGCCCGACAGAGCCCGACAGGGCCCGACAGGGCCCGACAGAGCCCGACAGAGCCCGACAGAGCCCGACAGGGCCCGACAGGGCCCAGTAGAGCCCGACAGAGCCGAGAGGGCCCGACAGAGCCCGACAGAGCCCGACAGAGCCCGACAGAGCCCGACAGAGCCCGTCAGGGCCCGACAGGGCCCGACAGGGCCCGACAGGGCCCGACAGAGCCCGACAGGGCCCAGTAGAGCCCGACAGAGCCCGACAGAGCCCGACAGAACCCGACAGGGCCCAGTAGAGCCCGACAGAGCCCGACAGAGCCCGACAGGGCCCGACAGAGCCCGACAGAGCCCGACAGAGCCCGACAGCGCCCGACAGGGCCCAGTAGAGCCCGACAGAGCCCGACAGAGCCCGACAGGGCCCGACAGGGCCCGACAGAGCCCGACAGAGCCCGACAGGGCCCGACAGGGCCCAGTAGAGCCCGACAGAGCCCGACAGGGCCCGACAGGGACCGACAGGGACCGACAGAGCCCGACAGGGCCTGTAGAGCCCGACAGAGCCCGACAGAGCCCGACAGGGCCCGACAGGGCCCGACAGAGCCCGACAGGGCCCGACAGAGCCCGACAGAGCCCGACAGAGCCCAACAGAGCCTGACAGGGCCCGACAGAGCCCGACAGAGCCCGACAGGGCCCAGTAGAGCCCGACAGAGCCCGACAGAGCCCGACAGAGCCCAGTAGAGCCCGACAGAGCCCGACAGAGCCCGACAGAGCCCAGTAGAGCCCGACAGAGCCCGACAGGGCCCGACAGGGCCCGACAGGGCCCAGTAGAGCCCGACAGAGCCCGACAGAGCCCAGTAGAGCCCAGTAGAGCCCGACAGAGCCCGACAGAGCCCGACAGAGCCCGACAGAACCCGACAGAGCCCGACAGAGACCAGTTGAGCCCGACAGAGCCCGACAGAGCCCGACAGGGCCCGACAGGGCCCAGAAGAGCCCGATAGAGCCCGACAGGGCCCGACAGGGCCCGACAGGGCCCGACAGGGACCAGTAGAGCCCGACAGAGCCCGACAGAGCCCGACAGAGCCGAGAGGGCCCGACAGAGCCCGACAGAGCCCGACAGAGCCCGACAGAGCCCGACAGGGCCCGACAGAGCCCGACAGAGCCCAGTAGAGCCCGACAGAGCCCGACAGAGCCCGACAGAACCCGACAGGGCCCAGTAGAGCCCGACAGAGCCCGACAGAGCCCGACAGGGCCCGACAGAGCCCGACAGAGCCCGACAGGGCCCGACAGGGCCCGACAGGGCCCGACAGGGCCCGACAGGGCCCGACAGAGCCCGACAGGGCACGACAGAGCCCGACAGAGCCCGACAGGGCCCGACAGAGCCCGACAGGGCCCGACAGAGCCCGACAGAGCCCGACAGAGCCCGACAGAGCCCGACAGGGCCCAGTAGAGCCCGACAGAGCCCGACAGAGCCCGACAGAGCCCGACAGGGCCCGACAGAGCCCGACAGAGCCCGACAGGGCCCGACAGGGCCCAGTAGAGCCCGACAGAGCCCGACAGAGCCCGACAGAACCCGACAGAGCCCGACAGAGCCCGACAGAGCCCGACAGAGTCCGACAGGGCCCAGTAGAGCCCGACAGAGCCCGACAGAGCCCGACAGGGCCCGACAGAGCCCGACAGAGCCCGACAGAGCCCGACAGAGCCCGACAGGGCCCGACAGAGCCCGACAGAGCCGACAGGGCCCAGTAGAGCCCGACAGAGCCCGACAGAGCCCGACAGAACCCGACAGGGCCCAGTAGAGCCCGACAGAGCCCGACAGAGCCCGACAGGGCCCGACAGAGCCCGACAGAGCCCGACAGAGCCCGACAGAGCCCGACAGAGCCCGACAGGGCCCGACAGAGCCCGACAGAACCCGACAGAGCCCAGTAGAGCCCGACAGAGCCCGACAGAGCCCGACAGAGCCCAGTAGAGCCCGACAGAGCCCGACAGAGCCCGACAGAGCCCAGTAGAGCCCGACAGAGCCCGACAGAGCCCGACAGAGCCCAGTAGAGCCCGACAGAGCCCGACAGGGCCCGACAGGGCCCGACAGGGCCCGACAGAGCCCGACAGGGCCCGACAGAGCCCGACAGAGCCCAGTAGAGCCCGACAGACCCCGACAGAGCCCGACAGAGCCCGACAGAGCCCGACAGGGCCCAGTAGAGCCCAGTAGAGCCCGACAGAGCCCAGTAGAGCCCGACAGAGCCCGACAGAGCCCGACAGAGCCCGACAGGGCCCGACAGACTGCAGTAGAGCCCGACAGAGCCCGACAGAGCCCGACAGAGCCCGACAGGGCCCGACAGAGCCCGACAGGGCCCAACAGGGCCCGACAGGGCCCGACAGAGCCCGACAGAGCCCGACAGAGCCCGACAGGGCCCGACAGAGCCCGACAGAGCCCGACAGGGCCCAGTAGAGCCCGACAGAGCCCGACAGAGCCCGACAGAGCCCAGTAGAGCCCGACAGAGCCCGACAGAGCCCGACAGAGCCCAGTAGAGCCCGACAGAGCCCGACAGGGCCCGACAGGGCCCGACAGTGCCCAGTAGAGCCCGACAGAGCCCAGTAGAGCCCAGTAGAGCCCAGTAGAGCCCGACAGAGCCCGACAGAGCCGACAGAGCCCGACAGAACCCGACAGAGCCCGACAGAGACCAGTTGAGCCCGACAGAGCCCGACAGAGCCCGACAGGGCCCAGAAGAGCCCGATAGAGCCCGACAGGGCCCGACAGAGCCCGACAGGGCCCGACAGGGCCCGACAGAGCCCGACAGAGCCCGACAGAGCCCGACAGAGCCCGACAGGGCCCGACAGAGCCCGACAGAGCCCGACAGGGCCCAGTAGAGCCCGACAGAGCCCGACAGAGCCCGACAGAGCCCAGTAGAGCCCGACAGAGCCCGACAGAGCCCGACAGAGCCCAGTAGAGCCCGACAGAGCCCGACAGGGCCCGACAGGGCCCGACAGGGCCCAGTAGAGCCCGACAGAGCCCAGTAGAGCCCAGTAGAGCCCAGTAGAGCCCGACAGAGCCCGACAGAGCCCGACAGAGCCCGACAGAGCCCGACAGAACCCGACAGAGCCCGACAGAGACCAGTTGAGCCCGACAGAGCCCGACAGAGCCCGACAGGGCCCAGAAGAGCCCGATAGAGCCCGACAGAGCCCGACAGAGCCCGACAGGGCCGACAGAGCCCGACAGAGCCCGACAGAGCCCGACAGAGCCCGACAGAGCCCGACAGATCCCGACAGGGCCCGACAGGGCCCAGAAGAGCCCGACAGAGCCCGACAGAGCCCGACAGGGCCCGACAGAGCCCGACAGGGCCCAGTAGAGCCCGACAGAGCCCGACAGATCCCGACAGGGTCCGACAGGGCCCAGAAGAGCCCGACAGAGCCCGACAGGGCCCGACAGGGCCCGACAGAGCCCGACAGAGCCCGACAGAGCCCGACAGAGCCCGACAGAGCCCGACAGAAACCGACAGAGCCCGACAGAGCCCAGTAGAGCCCAGTAGAGCCCAGTAGAGCCCGACAGAGCCCGACAGAGCCCGACAGGGCCCGACAGGGCCCGACAGGGCCCGACAGGGCCCAGTAGAGCCCGACAGAGCCCGAGAGAGCCCGACAGAGCCCGACAGAGCCCAGTAGAGCCCGAAAGAGCCCGACAGAGCCCGACAGAGCCCGACAGGGCCCGACAGAGCCCGACAGGGCCCGACAGGGCCCGACAGGGCCCGACAGAGCCCGACAGAGCCCGACAGGGCCCGACAGAGCCCGACAGAGCCCGACAGGGCCCGACAGAGCCCGACAGGGCCCGACAGGGCCCGACAGAGCCCAGTAGAGCCCGACAGAGCCCGACAGAGCCCGACAGAGCCCGACAGAGCCCGACAGTGCCCGACAGAGTCCAGTAGAGCCCGACAGAGCCCGACAGAGCCCGACAGAGCCCGACAGGGCCCAGTAGAGCCCGACAGAGCCCCGACAGAGCCCGACAGAGCCCGACAGAGCCCGACAGAGCCCGACAGAGCCCGACAGAAACCGACAGAGCCCGACAGAGCCCGACAGAGCCCGACAGGGCCCGACAGAGCCCGACAGAGCCCGACAGAGCCCGACAGAGCCCGACAGGGCCCAGTAGAGACCGACAGAGCCCGACAGAGCCCAGTAGAGCCCAATAGAGCCCGACAGAGCCCGACAGAGCCCGACAGAGCCCGACAGAGCCCGACAGAGACCAGTTGAGCCCGACAGAGCCCGACAGAGCCCGACAGAGCCCAGTAGAGCCCGACAGAGCCCGACAGAGCCCGACAGAGCCCGATGGGGCCCGACAGAGCCCGACAGGGCCCGACAGGGCCCGACAGGGCCCGACAGGGCCCGACAGAGCCCAGTAGAGCCCGACAGAGCCCGACAGGGCCCGACAGGGCCCGACAGGGCCCAGTAGAGCCCAGTAGAGCCCGACAGAGCCCAGTAGAGCCCGACAGAGCCCGACAGAGCCCGACAGGGCCCGACAGAGCCCAGTAGAGCCCGACAGAGCCCGAGAGAGCCCGACAGAGCCCGACAGAGCCCGACAGGGCCCGACAGGGCCCGACAGAGCCCGACAGAGCCCGACAGAGCCCGACAGGGCCCGACAGGGCCCGACAGGGCCCGACAGGGCCCGACAGAGCCCAGTAGAGCCCGACAGAGCCCGACAGAGCCCGACAGAGCCCGACAGAGCCCGACAGGGCCCAGTAGAGCCCGACAGAGCCCGACAGAGCCCGACAGGGCCCGACAGAGCCCGACAGAGCCCGACAGAGCCCGACAGGGCCCGACAGGGCCCAGTAGAGCCCGACAGATCCCGACAGAGCCCGACAGAACCCGTCAGAGCCCGACAGAGCCCGACAGAGCCCGACAGAGTCCGACAGGGCCCAGTAGAGCCCGACAGAGCCCGACAGAGCCCGACAGAGCCCGACAGGGCCCGACAGAGCCCGACAGAGCCCGACAGAGCCGACAGAGCCCGACAGGGCCCGACAGGGCCCAGTAGAGCCCGACAGAGCCGAGAGGGCCCGACAGAGCCCGACAGAGCCCGACAGAGCCCGACAGGGCCCGACAGGGCCCGACAGAGCCCGACAGAGCCCGACAGGGCCCAGTAGAGCCCGACAGAGCCCGACAGAGCCCGACAGAACCCGACAGGGCCCAGTAGAGCCCGACAGAGCCCGACAGAGCCCGACAGGGCCCGACAGAGCCCGACAGAGCCCGACAGAGCCCGACAGAGCCCGACAGAGCCCGACAGAGCCCGACAGGGCCCGACAGAGCCCGACAGAGCCCGACAGGGCCCGACAGAGCCCGACAGGGCCCGACAGGGCCCGACAGAGCCCAGTAGAGCCCGACAGAGCCCGACAGAGCCCGACAGAGCCCGACAGAGCCCGACAGTGCCCGACAGAGTCCAGTAGAGCCCGACAGAGCCCGACAGAGCCCGACAGAGCCCGACAGGGCCCAGTAGAGCCCGACAGAGCCCGACAGAGCCCGACAGAGCCCGACAGAGCCCGACAGAGCCCGACAGAGCCCGACAGAAACCGACAGAGCCCGACAGAGCCCGACAGAGCCCGACAGGGCCCGACAGAGCCCGACAGAGCCCGACAGAGCCCGACAGAGCCCGACAGGGCCCAGTAGAGACCGACAGAGCCCGACAGAGCCCAGTAGAGCCCAATAGAGCCCGACAGAGCCCGACAGAGCCCGACAGAGCCCGACAGAGCCCGACAGAGACCAGTTGAGCCCGACAGAGCCCGACAGAGCCCGACAGAGCCCAGTAGAGCCCGACAGAGCCCGACAGAGCCCGACAGAGCCCGATGGGGCCCGACAGAGCCCGACAGGGCCCGACAGGGCCCGACAGGGCCCGACAGGGCCCGACAGAGCCCAGTAGAGCCCGACAGAGCCCGACAGGCCCGACAGGGCCCGACAGGGCCCAGTAGAGCCCAGTAGAGCCCGACAGAGCCCAGTAGAGCCCGACAGAGCCCGACAGAGCCCGACAGGGCCCGACAGAGCCCAGTAGAGCCCGACAGAGCCCGAGAGAGCCCGACAGAGCCCGACAGAGCCCGACAGGGCCCGACAGGGCCCGACAGAGCCCGACAGAGCCCGACAGAGCCCGACAGAGCCCGACAGGGCCCGACAGGGCCCGACAGGGCCCGACAGGGCCCGACAGAGCCCAGTAGAGCCCGACAGAGCCCGACAGAGCCCGACAGAGCCCGACAGAGCCCGACAGGGCCCAGTAGAGCCCGACAGAGCCCGACAGAGCCCGACAGGGCCCGACAGAGCCCGACAGAGCCCGACAGAGCCCGACAGGGCCCGACAGGGCCCAGTAGAGCCCGACAGATCCCGACAGAGCCCGACAGAACCCGTCAGAGCCCGACAGAGCCCGACAGAGCCCGACAGAGTCCGACAGGGCCCAGTAGAGCCCGACAGAGCCCGACAGAGCCCGACAGAGCCCGACAGGGCCCGACAGAGCCCGACAGAGCCCGACAGAGCCCGACGAGCCCGACAGGGCCCGACAGGGCCCAGTAGAGCCCGACAGAGCCGAGAGGGCCCGACAGAGCCCGACAGAGCCCGACAGAGCCCGACAGGGCCCGACAGGGCCCGACAGAGCCCGACAGAGCCCGACAGGGCCCAGTAGAGCCCGACAGAGCCCGACAGAGCCCGACAGAACCCGACAGGGCCCAGTAGAGCCCGACAGAGCCCGACAGAGCCCGACAGGGCCCGACAGAGCCCGACAGAGCCCGACAGAGCCCGACAGAGCCGACAGCGCCCGACAGGGCCCAGTAGAGCCCGACAGAGCCCGACAGAGCCCGACAGGGCCCGACAGGGCCCGACAGAGCCCGACAGAGCCCGACAGAGCCCGACAGAGCCCGACAGGGCCCAGTAGAGCCCGACAGAGCCCGACAGGGCCCGACAGAGCCCGACAGAGCCCGACAGAGCCCGACAGAGCCCGACAGAGCCTGACAGGGCCCGACAGAGCCCGACAGAGCCCGACAGGCCCAGTAGAGCCCGACAGAGCCCGACAGAGCCCGACAGAGCCCAGTAGAGCCCGACAGAGCCCGACAGAGCCCGACACAGCCCGACAGGGCCCGACAGGGCCCGACAGGGCCCGACAGGGCCCGACAGGGCCCAGTAGAGCCCCACAGAGCCCGACAGAGCCCGACAGAGCCCAGTAGAGCCCGACAGAGCCCGACAGAGCCCGACAGAGCCCAGTAGAGCCCGACAGAGCCCGACAGGGCCCGACAGGGCCCAGTAGAGCCCGACAGAGCCCAGTAGAGCAAAGTAGAGCCCAGTAGAGCCCGACAGAGCCCGACAGAGCCCGACAGAGCCCGACAGAGCCCGACAGAGCCCGACAGAGACCAGTTGAGCCCGACAGAGCCCGACAGAGCCCGACAGGGCCCGACAGGGCCCAGAAGAGCCCGATAGAGCCCGACAGAGCCCGACAGAGCCCGACAGAGCCCGACAGGGCCCGACAGGGCCCGACAGAGCCCGACAGGGCCCGACAGGGCCCGACAGGGCCCGACAGGGCCCAGTAGAGCCCGACAGAGCCCGACAGAGCCCGACAGAGCCCGACAGGGCCCAGTAGAGCCCGACAGAGCCCGACAGAGCCCGACAGAGCCCGACAGAGCCCGACAGAGCCCGACAGGGCCCGACAGGGCCCGATAGAGCCCGACAGAGCCCGACAGAGTCCGACAGGGCCCAGTAGAGCCCGACAGAGCCCGACAGAGCCCGACAGAGCCCGACAGGGCCCGACAGAGCCCGACAGAGCCCGACAGGGCCCAGTAGAGCCCGACAGAGCCGAGAGGGCCCGACAGAGCCCGACAGAGCCCGACAGGGCCCGACAGGGCCCGACAGGGCCCGACAGGGCCCGACAGAGCCCGACAGGGCCCAGTAGAGCCCGACAGAGCCCGACAGAGCCCGACAGAACCCGACAGGGCCCAGTAGAGCCCGACAGAGCCCGACAGAGCCCGACAGGGCCCGACAGGGCCCGACAGGGCCCGACAGGGCCCGACAGAGCCCGACAGGGCCCGACAGGGCCCGACAGAGCCCGACAGGGCACGACAGAGCCCGACAGAGCCCGACAGAGCCCGACAGAGCCCGACAGAGCCCGACAGAGCCCAGTAGAGCCCAACAGAGCCCGACAGAGCCCGACAGAGCCCGACAGAGCCCAGTAGACCCCGAAAGAGCCCGACAGAGCCCGACAGAGCCCGACAGGGCCCGACAGAGCCCGACAGGGCCCGACAGGGCCCAGTAGAGCCCGACAGAGCCCGACAGAGCCCGACAGAGCCCGACAGAGCCCGACAGAGCCCGACAGAGTCCAGTAGAGACCGACAGAGCCCGACAGAGCCCGACAGAGCCCGACAGGGCCCGACAGGGCCCGACAGGGCCCAGTAGAGCCCGACAGAGCCCGACAGAGCCCGACAGATCCCGACAGGGCCCGATAGGGCCCAGAAGAGCCCGACAGAGCCCGACAGGGCCCGACAGAGCCCGACAGAGCCCGACAGGGCCCAGTAGAGCCCGACAGAGCCCAGTAGAGCCCGACAGAGCCCGACAGAGCCCGACAGAGCCCAGTAGAGCCCGACAGAGCCCGACAGAGCCCGACAGAGCCCAGTAGAGCCCGACAGAGCCCGACAGGGCCCGACAGGGCCCGACAGGGCCCAGTAGAGCCCGACAGAGCCCGACAGAGCCCAGTAGAGCCCAGTAGAGCCCGACAGAGCCCGACAGAGACCAGTTGAGCCCGACAGAGCCCGACAGAGCCCGACAGGGCCCGACAGGGCCCAGAAGAGCCCGACAGAGCTCGACAGAGCCCGACAGAGCCCGACAGAGCCCGACAGAGCCCGACAGGGCCCGACAGAGCCCGACAGAGCCCGACAGGGCCCGACAGAGCCCGACAGAGCCCGACAGGGCCCGACAGAGCCCGACAGAGCCCGACAGAGCCCGACAGGGCCCGACAGGGCCCGACAGAGCCCAGTAGAGCCCGACAGAGCCCGACAGAGCCCGACAGAGCCCGACAGGGCCCGACAGGGCCCAGTAGAGCCCGACAGAGCCCGAGAGAGCCCGACAGAGCCCGACAGTTCCCGACAGAGCCGATAGAGCCCGACAGAGCCCGACAGAGTCCGACAGGGCCCAGTAGAGCCCGACAGAGCCCGACAGAGCCCGACAGAGCCCGACAGGGCCCGACAGGGCCCGACAGGGCCCGACAGAGCCCGACAGAGCCCGACAGAGCCCGACAGGGCCGAGAGGGCCCGACAGAGCCCGACAGAGCCCGACAGAGCCCGACAGAGCCCGACAGGGCCCGACAGAGCCCGACAGGGCCCAGTAGAGCCCGACAGAGCCCGACAGAGCCCGACAGAACCCGACAGGGCCCAGTAGAGCCCGACAGAGCCCGACAGAGCCCGACAGAGCCCGACAGGGCCCGACAGGGCCCGACAGAGCCCGACAGGGCCCGACAGGGCCCGACAGGGCCCGATAGGGCACGACAGAGCCCGACAGAGCCCGACAGGGCCCGACAGAGCCCGACAGGGCCCGACAGAGCCCGACAGAAACCGACAGAAACCGACAGAGCCCAGTAGAGCCCGACAGAGCCCGACAGAGCCCGACAGAGCCCGACAGAGCCCGACAGAGCCCGACAGAGCCCGACAGAGTCCAGTAGAGACCGACAGAGCCCGACAGAGCCCGACAGAGCCCGACAGGGCCCGACAGGGCCCGACAGGGCCCAGTAGAGCCCGACAGAGCCCGACAGAGCCCGACAGATCCCGACAGGGCCCGATAGGGCCCAGAAGAGCCCGACAGAGCCCGACAGGGCCCGACAGGGCCCGACAGGGCCCGACAGGGCCCGACAGAGCCTGACAGGGCCCAGTAGAGCCCGACAGAGCCCGACAGATCCCGACAGGGTCCGACAGGGCCCAGAAGAGCCCGACAGAGCCCGACAGGGCCCGACAGGGCCCGACAGAGCCCGACAGAGCCCGACAGAGCCCGACAGGGCCCGACAGGGCCCAGTAGAGCCCGACAGAGCCGAGAGGGCCTGACAGAGCCCGACAGAGCCCGACAGAGCCCGACAGAGCCCGACAGAGCCCGTCAGGGCCCGACAGGGCCCGACAGGGCCCGACAGGGCCCGACAGAGCCCGACAGGGCCCAGTAGAGCCCGACAGAGCCCGACAGAGCCCGACAGAACCCGACAGGGCCCAGTAGAGCCCGACAGAGCCCGACAGAGCCCGACAGGGCCCGACAGAGCCCGACAGAGCCCGACAGAGCCCGACAGCGCCCGACAGGGCCCAGTAGAGCCCGACAGAGCCCGACAGAGCCCGACAGGGCCCGACAGAGCCCGACAGAGCCCGACAGGGCCCGACAGGGCCCGACAGAGCCCGACAGAGCCCGACAGGGCCCGACAGAGCCCGACAGAGCCCGACAGGGCCCGACAGAGCCCGACAGAGCCCGACAGAGCCCGACAGCGCCCGACAGGGCCCAGTAGAGCCCGACAGAGCCCGACAGGGCCCGACAGGGCCCGACAGAGCCCGACAGAGCCCGACAGGGCCCGACAGGGCCCAGTAGAGCCCGACAGAGCCCGACAGGGCCCGACAGGGACCGACAGGGACCGACAGAGCCCGACAGGGCCTGTAGAGCCCGACAGAGCCCGACAGAGCCCGACAGGGCCCGACAGGGCCCGACAGGGCCCGACAGGGCCCGACAGGGCCCGACAGAGCCCGACAGAGCCCGACAGAGCCTGACAGGGCCCGACAGAGCCCGACAGAGCCCGACAGGGCCCAGTAGAGCCCGACAGAGCCCGACAGAGCCCGACAGAGCCCAGTAGAGCCCGACAGAGCCCGACAGAGCCCGACAGAGCCCAGTAGAGCCCGACAGAGCCCGACAGGGCCCGACAGGGCCCGACAGGGCCCAGTAGAGCCCGACAGAGCCCGACAGAGCCCAGTAGAGCCCAGTAGAGCCCGACAGAGCCCGACAGAGCCCGACAGAGCCCGACAGAACCCGACAGAGCCCGACAGGGCCCGACAGGGCCCAGAAGAGCCCGATAGAGCCCGACAGAGCCCGACAGGGCCCGACAGAGCCCGACAGGGCCCGACAGGGCCCGACAGAGCCCAGTAGAGCCCGACAGAGCCCGACAGAGCCCGACAGAGCCCGACAGAGCCCGACAGAACCCGACAGAGCCCGACAGGGCCCGACAGGGCCCAGAAGAGCCCGATAGAGCCCGACAGAGCCCGACAGGGCCCGACAGAGCCCGACAGGGCCCGACAGGGCCCGACAGAGTCCAGTAGAGCCCGACAGAGCCCGACAGAGCCCGACAGAGCCCGACAGGGCCCAGTAGAGCCCGACAGAGCCCGACAGAGCCCGACAGAGCCCGACAGAGCCTGACAGAGCCCGACAGAGCCCGACAGAAACCGACAGAGCCCGACAGAGCCCGACAGAGCCCGACAGGGCCCGACAGAGCCCGACAGAGCCCGACAGAGCCCGACAGAGCCCGACAGGGCCCAGTAGAGACCGACAGAGCCCGACAGAGCCCAGTAGAGCCCAATAGAGCCCGACAGAGCCCGACAGAGCCCGACAGAGCCCGACAGAGCCCGACAGAGCCCGACAGAGACCAGTTGAGCCCGACAGAGCCCGACAGAGCCCGACAGAGCCCAGTAGAGCCCGACAGAGCCCGACAGAGCCCGACAGAGCCCGATGGGGCCCGACAGAGCCCGACAGGGCCCGACAGGGCCCGACAGGGCCCGACAGGGCCCGACAGGGCCCGACAGAGCCCAGTAGAGCCCGACAGAGCCCGACAGGGCCCGACAGGGCCCGACAGGGCCCAGTAGAGCCCAGTAGAGCCCGACAGAGCCCAGTAGAGCCCGACAGAGCCCGACAGAGCCCGACAGGGCCCGACAGAGCCCAGTAGAGCCCGACAGAGCCCGAGAGAGCCCGACAGAGCCCGACAGAGCCCGACAGGGCCCGACAGGGCCCGACAGAGCCCGACAGAGCCCGACAGAGCCCGACAGAGCCCGACAGGGCCCGACAGGGCCCGACAGGGCCCGACAGGGCCCGACAGAGCCCAGTAGAGCCCGACAGAGCCCGACAGAGCCCGACAGAGCCCGACAGAGCCCGACAGGGCCCAGTAGAGCCCGACAGAGCCCGACAGAGCCCGACAGGGCCCGACAGAGCCCGACAGAGCCCGACAGAGCCCGACAGGGCCCGACAGGGCCCAGTAGAGCCCGACAGATCCCGACAGAGCCCGACAGAACCCGTCAGAGCCCGACAGAGCCCGACAGAGCCCGACAGAGCCGAGAGGGCCCAGTAGAGCCCGACAGAGCCCGACAGAGCCCGACAGAGCCCGACAGGGCCCGACAGAGCCCGACAGAGCCCGACAGAGCCCGACAGAGCCCGACAGGGCCCGACAGGGCCCAGTAGAGCCCGACAGAGCCGAGAGGGCCCGACAGAGCCCGACAGAGCCCGACAGAGCCCGACAGGGCCCGACAGGGCCCGACAGAGCCCGACAGAGCCCGACAGGGCCCAGTAGAGCCCGACAGAGCCCGACAGAGCCCGACAGAACCCGACAGGGCCCAGTAGAGCCCGACAGAGCCCGACAGAGCCCGACAGGGCCCGACAGAGCCCGACAGAGCCCGACAGAGCCCGACAGAGCCCGACAGCGCCCGACAGGGCCCAGTAGAGCCCGACAGAGCCCGACAGGGCCCGACAGGGCCCGACAGAGCCCGACAGAGCCCGACAGAGCCCGACAGAGCCCGACAGGGCCCAGTAGAGCCCGACAGAGCCCGACAGGGCCCGACAGAGCCCGACAGAGCCCGACAGAGCCCGACAGAGCCCGACAGAGCCCGACAGAGCCTGACAGGGCCCGACAGAGCCCGACAGAGCCCGACAGGGCCCAGTAGAGCCCGACAGAGCCCGACAGAGCCCGACAGAGCCCAGTAGAGCCCGACAGAGCCCGACAGAGCCCGACACAGCCCGACAGGGCCCGACAGGGCCCGACAGGGCCCAGTAGAGCCCCACAGAGCCCGACAGAGCCCGACAGAGCCCAGTAGAGCCCGACAGAGCCCGACAGAGCCCGACAGAGCCCAGTAGAGCCCGACAGAGCCCGACAGGGCCCGACAGGGCCCAGTAGAGCCCGACAGAGCCCAGTAGAGCAAAGTAGAGCCCAGTAGAGCCCGACAGAGCCCGACAGAGCCCGACAGAGCCCGACAGAGCCCGACAGAGCCCGACAGAGACCAGTTGAGCCCGACAGAGCCCGACAGAGCCCGACAGGGCCCGACAGGGCCCAGAAGAGCCCGATAGAGCCCGACAGAGCCCGACAGAGCCCGACAGAGCCCGACAGGGCCCGACAGGGCCCGACAGAGCCCGACAGGGCCCGACAGGGCCCGACAGGGCCCGACAGGGCCCAGTAGAGCCCGACAGAGCCCGACAGAGCCCGACAGAGCCCGACAGGGCCCGACAGGGCCCAGTAGAGCCCGACAGAGCCCGACAGAGCCCGACAGAGCCCGACAGAGCCCGACAGAGCCCGACAGGGCCCGACAGGGCCCGATAGAGCCCGACAGAGCCCGACAGAGTCCGACAGGGCCCAGTAGAGCCCGACAGAGCCCGACAGAGCCCGACAGAGCCCGACAGAGCCCGACAGAGCCCGACAGAGCCCGACAGGGCCCGACAGAGCCCGACAGAGCCCGACAGGGCCCGACAGGGCCCAGTAGAGCCCGACAGAGCCGAGAGGGCCCGACAGAGCCCGACAGAGCCCGACAGGGCCCGACAGGGCCCGACAGGGCCCGACAGAGCCCGACAGAGCCCGACAGGGCCCAGTAGAGCCCGACAGAGCCCGACAGAGCCCGACAGAACCCGACAGGGCCCAGTAGAGCCCGACAGAGCCCGACAGAGCCCGACAGGGCCCGACAGGGCCCGACAGGGCCCGACAGGGCCCGACAGAGCCCGACAGGGCCCGACAGAGCCCGACAGAGCCCGACAGGGCACGACAGAGCCCGACAGAGCCCGACAGAGCCCGACAGAGCCCGACAGAGCCCGACAGAGCCCAGTAGAGCCCGACAGAGCCCGACAGAGCCCGACAGAGCCCGACAGAGCCCAGTAGACCCCGAAAGAGCCCGACAGAGCCCGACAGAGCCCGACAGGGCCCGACAGAGCCCGACAGGGCCCGACAGGGCCCGACAGGGCCCAGTAGAGCCCGACAGAGCCCGACAGAGCCCGACAGAGCCCGACAGAGCCCGACAGAGCCCGACAGAGTCCAGTAGAGACCGACAGAGCCCGACAGAGCCCGACAGAGCCCGACAGGGCCCGACAGGGCCCGACAGGGCCCAGTAGAGCCCGACAGAGCCCGACAGAGCCCGACAGATCCCGACAGGGCCCGATAGGGCCCAGAAGAGCCCGACAGAGCCCGACAGGGCCCGACAGGGCCCGACAGGGCCCGACAGGGCCCGACAGAGCCTGACAGGGCCCAGTAGAGCCCGACAGAGCCCGACAGATCCCGACAGGGTCCGACAGGGCCCAGAAGAGCCCGACAGAGCCCGACAGGGCCCGACAGGGCCCGACAGAGCCCGACAGAGCCCGACAGAGCCCGACAGGGCCCGACAGGGCCCAGTAGAGCCCGACAGAGCCGAGAGGGCCCGACAGAGCCCGACAGAGCCCGACAGAGCCCGACAGAGCCCGACAGAGCCCGTCAGGGCCCGACAGGGCCCGACAGGGCCCGACAGGGCCCGACAGGGCCCGACAGGGCCCGACAGAGCCCGACAGGGCCCAGTAGAGCCCGACAGAGCCCGACAGAGCCCGACAGAACCCGACAGGGCCCAGTAGAGCCCGACAGAGCCCGACAGAGCCCGACAGGGCCCGACAGAGCCCGACAGAGCCCGACAGAGCCCGACAGCGCCCGACAGCGCCCGACAGGGCCCAGTAGAGCCCGACAGAGCCCGACAGAGCCCGACAGGGCCCGACAGGGCCCGACAGAGCCCGACAGGGCCCGACAGGGCCCGACAGGGCCCAGTAGAGCCCGACAGAGCCCGACAGGGCCCGACAGGGACCGACAGGGACCGACAGGGACCGACAGGGACCGACAGAGCCCGACAGAGCCCGACAGGGCCTGTAGAGCCCGACAGAGCCCGACAGAGCCCGACAGGGCCCGACAGGGCCCGACAGAGCCCGACAGGGCCCGACAGAGCCCGACAGAGCCCGACAGAGCCCGACAGAGCCCGACAGGGCCCGACAGAGCCCGACAGAGCCCGACAGGGCCCAGTAGAGCCCGACAGAGCCCGACAGAGCCCGACAGAGCCCGACAGGGCCCAGTAGAGCCCGACAGAGCCCGACAGAGCCCAGTAGAGCCCAGTAGAGCCCGACAGAGCCCGACAGAGCCCGACAGAGCCCGACAGAGCCCGACAGAACCCGACAGAGCCCGACAGAGACCAGTTGAGCCCGACAGAGCCCGACAGAGCCCGACAGGGCCCGACAGGGCCCAGAAGAGCCCGATAGAGCCCGACAGGGCCCGACAGGGCCCGACAGGGCCCGACAGGGACCAGTAGAGCCCGACAGAGCCCGACAGAGCCCGACAGAGCCGAGAGGGCCCGACAGAGCCCAACAGAGCCCGACAGAGCCCGACAGAGCCCGACAGAGCCCGACAGGGCCCGACAGGGCCCGACAGGGCCCAGTAGAGCCCGACAGAGCCCGACAGAGCCCGACAGAGCCCGACAGAACCCGACAGGGCCCAGTAGAGCCCGACAGAGCCCGACAGAGCCCGACAGGGCCCGACAGAGCCCGACAGAGCCCGACAGGGCCCGACAGGGCCCGACAGGGCCCGACAGGGCCCGACAGAGCCCGACAGGGCACGACAGAGCCCGACAGAGCCCGACAGGGCCCGACAGAGCCCGACAGGGCCCGACAGAGCCCGACAGAGCCCGACAGAGCCCGACAGAAACCGACAGAGCCCGACAGAGCCCAGTAGAGCCCAGTAGAGCCCGACAGAGCCCGACAGAGCCCGACAGAGCCCAGTAGACCCCGAAAGAGCCCGACAGAGCCCGACAGGGCCCGACAGAGCCCGACAGGGCCCGACAGGGCCCGACAGGGCCCGACAGAGCCCGACAGAGCCCGACAGAGCCCGACAGGGCCCGACAGGGCCCGACAGGGCCCGACAGGGCCCGACAGAGCCCGACAGAGCCCGACAGGGCCCGACAGGGCCCAGTAGAGACCGACAGAGCCCGACAGAGCCCGACAGAACCCGACAGAACCCGACAGAGCCCGACAGAGTCCAGTAGAGAGCGACAGAGCCCGACAGAGCCCGACAGAGCCCGAGAGAGCCCGACAGAGCCCGACAGGGCCCAGTAGAGCCCGACAGAGCCCGACAGAGCCCGACAGATCCCGACAGGGCCCGACAGGGCCCAGAAGAGCCCGACAGAGCCCGACAGGGCCCGACAGGGCCCGACAGAGACCGACAGGGCCCGACAGAGCCCGACAGGGCCCAGTAGAGCCCGACAGAGCCCGACAGAGCCCGACAGAGCCCAGTAGAGCCCGACAGAGCCCGACAGAGCCCGACAGAGCCCAGTAGAGCCCGACAGAGCCCGACAGGGCCCGACAGGGCCCGACAGGGCCCAGTAGAGCCCGACAGAGCCCGACAGAGCCCAGTAGAGCCCAGTAGAGCCCGACAGAGCCCGACAGAGACCAGTTGAGCCCGACAGAGCCCGACAGAGCCCGACAGGGCCCGACAGGGCCCAGAAGAGCCCGACAGAGCCCGACAGAGCCCGACAGAGCCCGACAGAGCCCGACAGGGCCCGACAGAACCCGACAGAGCCCGACAGAGCCCGACAGAGCCCGACAGGGCCCGACAGAGCCCGACAGGGCCCGACAGAGCCCGACAGAGCCCGACAGGGCCCGACAGGGCCCGACAGAGCCCAGTAGAGCCCGACAGAGCCCGACAGAGCCCGACAGAGCCCGACAGGGCCCGACAGGGCCCAGTAGAGCCCGACAGAGCCCGAGAGAGCCCGACAGAGCCCGACAGTTCCCGACAGAGCCCGATAGAGCCCGACAGAGCCCGACAGAGTCCGACAGGGCCCAGTAGAGCCCGACAGAGCCCGACAGAGCCCGACAGAGCCCGACAGAGCCCGACAGGGCCCGACAGGGCCCGACAGGGCCCGACAGAGCCCGACAGAGCCCGACAGAGCCCGACAGAGCCCGACAGGGCCGAGAGGGCCCGACAGAGCCCGACAGAGCCCGACAGAGCCCGACAGAGCCCGACAGGGCCCGACAGAGCCCGACAGGGCCCAGTAGAGCCCGACAGAGCCCGACAGAGCCCGACAGAACCGGACAGGGCCCAGTAGAGCCCGACAGAGCCCGACAGAGCCCGACAGAGCCCGACAGGGCCCGACAGGGCCCGACAGAGCCCGACAGGGCCCGACAGGGCCCGACAGAGCCCGATAGGGCACGACAGAGCCCGACAGAGCCCGACAGGGCCCGACAGAGCCCGACAGGGCCCGACAGAGCCCGACAGAAACCGACAGAAACCGACAGAGCCCAGTAGAGCCCGACAGAGCCCGACAGAGCCCGACAGAGCCCGACAGAGCCCGACAGAGCCCGACAGAGCCCGACAGAGTCCAGTAGAGACCGACAGAGCCCGACAGAGCCCGACAGAGCCCGACAGGGCCCGACAGGGCCCGACAGGGCCCAGTAGAGCCCGACAGAGCCCGACAGAGCCCGACAGATCCCGTCAGGGCCCGATAGGGCCCAGAAGAGCCCGACAGAGCCCGACAGGGCCCGACAGGGCCCGACAGGGCCCGACAGAGCCTGACAGGGCCCAGTAGAGCCCGACAGAGCCCGACAGATCCCGACAGGGTCCGACAGGGCCCAGAAGAGCCCGACAGAGCCCGACAGGGCCCGACAGGGCCCGACAGAGCCCGACAGAGCCCGACAGGGCCCGACAGGGCCCGACAGGGCCCAGTAGAGCCCGACAGAGCCGAGAGGGCCCGACAGAGCCCGACAGAGCCCGACAGAGCCCGACAGAGCCCGACAGAGCCCGTCAGGGCCCGTCAGGGCCCGACAGGGCCCGACAGGGCCCGACAGAGCCCGACAGGGCCCAGTAGAGCCCGACAGAGCCCGACAGAGCCCGACAGAACCCGACAGGGCCCAGTAGAGCCCGACAGAGCCCGACAGAGCCCGACAGGGCCCGACAGAGCCCGACAGAGCCCGACAGAGCCCGACAGAGCCCGACAGCGCCCGACAGGGCCCAGTAGAGCCCGACAGAGCCCGACAGAGCCCGACAGGGCCCGACAGGGCCCGACAGGGCCCGACAGAGCCCGACAGGGCCCGACAGGGCCCAGTAGAGCCCGACAGAGCCCGACAGGGCCCGACAGGGACCGACAGGGACCGACAGAGCCCGACAGGGCCTGTAGAGCCCGACAGAGCCCGACAGAGCCCGACAGGGCCCGACAGGGCCCGACAGAGCCCGACAGGGCCCGACAGAGCCCGACAGAGCCCGACAGAGCCCGACAGAGCCTGACAGGGCCCGACAGAGCCCGACAGAGCCCGACAGGGCCCAGTAGAGCCCGACAGAGCCCGACAGAGCCCGACAGAGCCCAGTAGAGCCCGACAGAGCCCGACAGAGCCCGACAGAGCCCAGTAGAGCCCGACAGAGCCCGACAGGGCCCGACAGGGCCCAGTAGAGCCCGACAGAGCCCGACAGAGCCCAGTAGAGCCCAGTAGAGCCCGACAGAGCCCGACAGAGCCCGACAGAGCCCGACAGAACCCGACAGAGCCCGACAGAGACCAGTTGAGCCCGACAGAGACCAGTTGAGCCCGACAGAGCCCGACAGAGCCCGACAGGGCCCGACAGGGCCCAGAAGAGCCCGATAGAGCCCGACAGAGCCCGACAGAGCCCGACAGAACCCGACAGAGCCCGACAGAGCCCGACAGAGCCCGACAGAGCCCGACAGAGCCCGACAGAGCCCGACAGGGCCCGACAGGGCCCGACAGGGACCAGTAGAGCCCGACAGAGCCCGACAGAGCCCGACAGAGCCGAGAGGGCCCGACAGAGCCCGACAGAGCCCGACAGAGCCCGACAGAGCCCGACAGGGCCCGACAGAGCCCGACAGGGCCCAGTAGAGCCCGACAGAGCCGACAGAGCCCGACAGAACCCGACAGGGCCCAGTAGAGCCCGACAGAGCCCGACAGAGCCCGACAGGGCCCGACAGAGCCCGACAGAGCCCGACAGGGCCCGACAGGGCCCGACAGGGCCCGACAGAGCCCGACAGGGCACGACAGAGCCCGACAGAGCCCGACAGGGCCCGACAGAGCCCGACAGGGCCCGACAGAGCCCGACAGAGCCCGACAGAGCCCGACAGAGCCCGACAGAAACCGACAGAAACCGACAGAGCCCAGTAGAGCCCAGTAGAGCCCGACAGAGCCCGACAGAGCCCGACAGAGCCCAGTAGACCCCGAAAGAGCCCGACAGAGCCCGACAGGGCCCGACAGAGCCCGACAGGGCCCGACAGGGCCCGACAGAGCCCGACAGAGCCCGACAGAGCCCGACAGGGCCCGACAGGGCCCGACAGGGCCCGACAGGGCCCGACAGGGCCCGACAGAGCCCGACAGGGCCCGACAGAGCCCGACAGGGCCCGACAGGGCCCGACAGAGCCCAGTAGAGCCCGACAGAGCCCGACAGAGCCCGACAGAACCCGACAGAACCCGACAGAGCCCGACAGAGTCCAGTAGAGACCGACAGAGCCCGACAGAGCCCGACAGAGCCCGACAGAGCCCGACAGAGCCCGACAGGGCCCAGTAGAGCCCGACAGAGCCCGACAGAGCCCGACAGATCCCGACAGGGCCCGACAGGGCCCAGAAGAGCCCGACAGAGCCCGACAGGGCCCGACAGGGCCCGACAGAGACCGACAGGGCCCGACAGAGCCCGACAGGGCCCAGTAGAGCCCGACAGAGCCCGACAGAGCCCGACAGAGCCCAGTAGAGCCCGACAGAGCCCAGTAGAGCCCGACAGAGCCCGACAGAGCCCAGTAGAGCCCGACAGAGCCCGACAGGGCCCGACAGGGCCCAGTAGAGCCCGACAGAGCCCGACAGAGCCCAGTAGAGCCCAGTAGAGCCCGACAGAGCCCGACAGAGACCAGTTGAGCCCGACAGAGCCCGACAGAGCCCGACAGGGCCCGACAGGGCCCAGAAGAGCCCGACAGAGCCCGACAGAGCCCGACAGAGCCCGACAGAGCCCGACAGAGCCCGACAGAGCCCGACAGAGCCCGACAGAGCCCGACAGGGCCCGACAGAGCCCGACAGAGCCCGACAGGGCCCGACAGAGCCCGACAGAGCCCGACAGGGCCCGACAGAGCCCGACAGAGCCCGACAGGGCCCGACAGGGCCCGACAGAGCCCAGTAGAGCCCGACAGAGCCCGACAGAGCCCGACAGAGCCCGACAGGGCCCGACAGGGCCCAGTAGAGCCCGACAGAGCCCGAGAGAGCCCGACAGAGCCCGACAGTTCCCGACAGAGCCCGATAGAGCCCGACAGAGCCCGACAGAGTCCGACAGGGCCCAGTAGAGCCCGACAGAGCCCGACAGAGCCCGACAGAGCCCGACAGGGCCCGACAGGGCCCGACAGGGCCCGACAGAGCCCGACAGAGCCCGACAGAGCCCGACAGAGCCGAGAGGGCCCGACAGAGCCCGACAGAGCCCGACAGAGCCCGACAGGGCCCGACAGAGCCCGACAGAGCCCGACAGGGCCCAGTAGAGCCCGACAGAGCCCGACAGAGCCCGACAGAACCCGACAGGGCCCAGTAGAGCCCGACAGAGCCCGACAGAGCCCGACAGAGCCCGACAGGGCCCGACAGGGCCCGACAGGGCCCGACAGAGCCCGACAGGGCCCGACAGGGCCCGACAGGGCCCGACAGAGCCCGATAGGGCACGACAGAGCCCGACAGAGCCCGACAGGGCCCGACAGAGCCCGACAGGGCCCGACAGAGCCCGACAGAAACCGACAGAAACCGACAGAGCCCAGTAGAGCCCGACAGAGCCCGACAGAGCCCGACAGAGCCCGACAGAGCCCGACAGGGCCCGACAGGGCCCGACAGGGCCCAGAAGAGCCCGACAGAGCCCGACAGAGCCCGACAGGGCCCGACAGGGCCCAGAAGAGCCCGACAGAACCCGACAGAGCCCGACAGAGCCCGACAGAGCCCGACAGGGCCCGACAGGGCCCGACAGGGCCCAGTAGAGACCGACAGAGCCCGACAGAGCCCAGTAGAGCCCAATAGAGCCCGACAGAGCCCGACAGAGCCCGACAGAGCCCGACAGAGCCCGACAGAGCCCGACAGAGCCCGACAGAGAGCAGTTGAGCCCGACAGAGCCCGACAGAGCCCGACAGAGCCCGACAGAGCCCAGTAGAGCCCGACAGAGCCCGACAGAGCCCGACAGAGCCCGACAGAGCCCGACAGGGCCCGACAGGGCCCGACAGAGCCCGACAGAGCCCGACAGGGCCCGACAGGGCCCGACAGGGCCCGACAGAGCCCAGTAGAGCCCGACAGGGCCCAGTAGAGACCAGTAGAGCCCGACAGAGCCCAGTAGAGCCTGACAGAGCCCGACAGAGCCCGACAGGGCCCGACAGAGCCCAGTAGAGCCCGACAGAGCCCGAGAGAGCCCGAGAGAGCCCGACAGAGCCCGACAGGGCCCGACAGAGCCCGACAGGGCCCGACAGGGCCCGACAGAGCCCGACAGAGCCCGACAGGGCCCGAGAGGGCCCAGTAGAGCCCGACAGAGCCCGACAGAGCCCGACAGGGCCAACAGGGCCCAGTAGAGCCCGACAGAGCCCGACAGAGCCCGACAGAGCCCGACAGGCCCGACAGAGCCCGACAGGGCCCGACAGAACCCGACAGAGCCGACAGGGCCCGACAGGGCCCAGTAGAGCCCGACAGAGCCCGACAGAGCCCGACAGAACCCGACAGAGCCCGACAGAGCCCGACAGAGCCCGACAGAGTCCGACAGGGCCCCGTAGAGCCCGACAGAGCCCGACAGAGCCCGACAGAGCCCGACAGGGCCCGACAGGGCCCGACAGGGCCCGACAGGGCCCGACAGGGCCCAGTAGAGCCCGACAGAGCCGAGAGGGCCCGACAGAGCCCGACAGGACCCGACAGAGCCCGACAGAGCCCGACAGAGCCCAGTAGAGCCCGACAGAGTCCGACAGAGCCCGACAGAGTCCGACAGGGCCCAGTACATCCCGACAGAGCCCGACAGGGTAAGACAGAGCCCGACAGAGCCCGACAGAGCCCGACAGAGCCCGACAGGGCCCAGTAGAGCCCGACAGAGCCCGACAGAGGCCGACAGGGCCCGATAGGGCCCGACAGAGCCCGACAGAGCCCGACAGGGCCCGACAGGGCCCAGTAGAGCCCGACAGAGCCCGACAGGGCCCGACAGAGCCCGACAGGGCCCAGTAGAGCCCGACAGAGCCCGACAGAGCCCGACAGAGCCCGACAGAGCCCGACAGAGCCCGACAGAGCCCGACAGAGCCCGACAGGGCCCGACAGAGCCCGACAGAGCCTGACAGGGCCCAGTAGAGCCCGACAGAGTCCGACAGAGCCCGACAGAGTCCGACAGGGCCCAGTACATCCCGACAGAGCCCGACAGGGCCCGACAGGGCCCAGTAGAGCCCGACAGAGCCCGACAGGGCCCGACAGAGCCCGACAGAGCCCGACAGGGCCCAGTAGAGCCCGACAGAGCCCGACAGAGCCCGACAGAGCCCGACAGAGCCCGACAGAGCCCGACAGAGCCCGACAGAGCCCGACAGAGCCCGACAGGGCCCAGTAGAGCCCGACAGAGCCCGACAGAGCCCGACAGAGCCCAGTAGAGCCCGACAGAGCCCGACAGAGCCCGACAGAGCCCGACAGGGCCCGACAGAGCCCGACAGGGCCCGACAGGGCCCGACAGGGCCCGACAGAGCCCAGTAGAGCCCGACAGAGCCCGACAGAGCCCGACAGAGCCCAGTAGAGCCCGACAGAGCCCGACAGAGCCCGACAGAGCCCAGTAGAGCCCGACAGAGCCCGACAGAGCCCGACAGAGCCCGACAGGGCCCGACAGAGCCCGACAGGGCCCGACAGGGCCCGACAGGGCCCGACAGGGCCCAGTAGAGCCCGACAGAGCCCGACAGAGCCCGACAGAGCCCGACAGAGCCCGACAGAGCCCAGTAGAGCCCGACAGAGCCCGACAGAGCCCGACAGAGCCCAGTAGAGCCCGACAGAGCCCGACAGGGCCCGACAGGGCCCGACAGGGCCCAGTAGAGCCCGACAGAGCCCGACAGAGCCCAGTAGAGCCCAGTAGACCCCGACAGAGCCCGACAGAGCCCGACAGAGCCCGACAGAACCCGACAGAGCCCGACAGAGACCAGTTGAGCCCGACAGAGCCCGACAGAGCCCGACAGGGCCCGACAGGGCCCAGAAGAGCCCGATAGAGCCCGACAGAGCCCGACAGAGCCCGACAGAGCCCGACAGAGCCCGACAGGGCCCGACAGGGCCCGACAGAGCCCGACAGAGCCCAGTAGAGCCCGACAGAGCCCGACAGAGCCCGACAGAGCCCGACAGAGCCCGACAGAGCCCGACAGGGCCCAGTAGAGCCCGACAGGGCCCGACAGAGCCCAGTAGAGCCCGACAGAGCCCGACAGAGCCCGACAGAGCCCGACAGAGCCCGACAGAGCCCGACAGAGCCCGACAGGGCCCGACAGAGCCCAGTAGAGCCCGACAGAGCCCGACAGAGCCCGACAGAGCCCGACAGAGCCCGACAGGGCCCAGTAGAGCCCGACAGAGCCCGACAGAGCCCGACAGAGCCCGACAGGGCCCGACAGGGCCCGACAGAGACCGACAGAGCCCGACAGAGCCCGACAGGGCCCGACAGGGCCCAGTAGAGCCCGACAGAGCCCGACAGAGCCCGACGTAACCCGTCAGAGCCCGACAGAGCCCGATAGAGCCCGACAGAGCCCGACAGAGTCCGACAGGGCCCAGTAGAGCCCGACAGAGCCCGACAGAGCCCGACAGAGCCCGACAGAGCCCGACAGAGCCCGACAGAGCCCGACAGAGCCCGACAGGGCCCAGTAGAGCCCGACAGAGCCGAGAGGGCCCGACAGAGCCCGACAGAGCCCGACAGAGCCCGACAGGGCCCGACAGGGCCCGACAGAGCCCGACAGGGCCCAGTAGAGCCCGACAGAGCCCGACAGAGCCCGACAGAACCCGACAGGGCCCAGTAGAGCCCGACAGAGCCCGACAGAGCCCGACAGAGCCCGACAGCGCCCGACAGGGCCCGACAGGGCCCGACAGAGCCCGACAGAGCCCGACAGGGCCCGACAGGGCCCAGTAGAGCCCGACAGAGCCCGACAGAGCCCGACAGAGCCCAGTAGAGCCCGACAGAGCCCGACAGGGCCCGACAGGGCCCGACAGGGCCCAGTAGAGCCCGACAGAGCCCGACAGAGCCCAGTAGAGCCCAGTAGAGCCCGACAGAGCCCGACAGAGCCCGACAGAGCCCGACAGAGCTCGACAGAACCCGACAGAGCCCGACAGAGACCAGTTGAGCCCGACAGAGCCCGACAGAGCCCGACAGGGCCCGACAGGGCCCAGAAGAGCCCGACAGAGCCCGACAGAGCCCGACAGAGCCCGACAGAGCCCGACAGAGCCCGACAGGGCCCGACAGAGCCCGACAGAGCCCGACAGGGCCCGACAGAGCCCGACAGAGCCCGACAGGGCCCGACAGGGCCCGACAGAGCCCAGTAGAGCCCGACAGAGCCCGACAGAGCCCGACAGAGCCCGACAGGGCCCGACAGGTCCCAGTAGAGCCCGACAGAGCCCGAGAGAGCCCGACAGAGCCCGACAGGGCCCGACAGAGCCCGATAGAGCCCGACAGAGCCCGACAGAGTCCGACAGGGCCCAGTAGAGCCCGACAGAGCCCGACAGAGCCCGACAGAGCCCGACAGAGCCCGACAGGGCCCGACAGGGCCCGACAGGGCCCGACAGGGCCCGACAGAGCCCGACAGGGCCCGACAGAGCCCGACAGAGCCCGACAGGGCCGAGAGGGCCCGACAGAGCCCGACAGAGCCCGACAGAGCCCGACAGGGCCCGAGAGAGCCCGACAGAGCCCGACAGGGCCCAGTAGAGCCCGACAGAGCCCGACAGAGCCCGACAGAACCCGACAGGGCCCAGTAGAGCCCGACAGAGCCCGACAGAGCCCGACAGAGCCCGACAGGGCCCGACAGGGCCCGACAGGGCCCGACAGGGCCCGACAGGGCCCGACAGGGCCCGATAGGGCACGACAGAGCCCGACAGAGCCCGACAGGGCCCGACAGAGCCCGACAGGGCCCGACAGAGCCCGACAGAAACCGACAGAAACCGACAGAGCCCAGTAGAGCCCGACAGAGCCCGACAGAGCCCGACAGGGCCCGACAGGGCCCGACAGGGCCCGACAGGGCCCAGAAGAGCCCGACAGGGCCCGACAGAGTCCGACAGAGCCCGACAGGGCCCGACAGGGCCCAGAAGAGCCCGACAGAACCCGACAGAGCCCGACAGAGCCCGACAGAGCCCGACAGAGCCCGACAGGGCCCGACAGGGCCCGACAGGGCCCGACAGGGCCCAGTAGAGACCGACAGAGCCCGACAGAGCCCAGTAGAGCCCAATAGAGCCCGACAGAGCCCGACAGAGCCCGACAGAGCCCGACAGAGCCCGACAGAGCCCGACAGAGCCCGACAGAGCCCGACAGAGAGCAGTTGAGTCCGACAGAGCCCGACAGAGCCCGACAGAGCCCAGTAGAGCCCGACAGAGCCCGACAGGGCCCGACAGGGCCCGACAGGGCCCGACAGAGCCCGACAGAGCCCGACAGAGCCCGACAGAGCCCGACAGGGCCCAGTAGAGACCAGTAGAGCCCGACAGAGCCCAGTAGAGCCTGACAGAGCCCGACAGAGCCCGACAGGGCCCGACAGAGCCCAGTAGAGCCCGACAGAGCCCGAGAGAGCCCGAGAGAGCCCGACAGAGCCCGACAGGGCCCGACAGGGCCCGACAGGGCCCAGTAGAGCCCGACAGAGCCCGACAGAGCCCGACAGAGCCCGACAGGGCCCGACAGGGCCCAGTAGAGCCCGACAGAGCCCGACAGAGCCCGACAGAGCCCGACAGGGCCCGACAGAGCCCGACAGAGCCCGACAGGGCCCGAGAGGGCCCGACAGAGCCCGACAGAGCCCGACAGGGCCCGACAGGGCCCAGTAGAGCCCGACAGAGCCCGACAGAGCCCGACAGAGCCCGACAGAACCCGACAGAGCCCGACAGAGCCCGACAGAGCCCGACAGAGTCCGACAGGGCCCAGTAGAGCCCGACAGAGCCCGACAGAGCCCGACAGAGCCCGACAGGGCCCGACAGAGCCCGACAGGGCCCGACAGAGCCCGACAGGGCCCAGTAGAGCCCGACAGAGCCGAGAGGGCCCGACAGAGCCCGACAGGACCCGACAGAGCCCGACAGAGCCCGACAGGGCCCAGTAGAGCCCGACAGAGTCCGACAGAGCCCGACAGAGTCCGACAGGGCCCAGTACATCCCGACAGAGCCCGACAGGGTAAGACAGAGCCCGACAGAGCCCGACAGAGCCCGACAGAGCCCGACAGGGCCCAGTAGAGCCCGACAGAGCCCGACAGAGCCCGACAGGGCCCGATAGGGCCCGACAGAGCCCGACAGAGCCCGACAGGGCCCGACAGGGCCCAGTAGAGCCCGACAGAGCCCGACAGGGCCCGACAGAGCCCGACAGAGCCCGACAGGGCCCAGTAGAGCCCGACAGAGCCCGACAGAGCCCGACAGAGCCCGACAGGGCCCGACAGGGCCCGACAGAGCCCGACAGAGCCTGACAGGGCCCGACAGAGCCCGACAGAGCCCGACAGAGCCTGACAGGGCCCAGTAGAGCCCGACAGAGCCCGACAGAGCCCGACAGAGCCCGACAGGGCCCGACAGGTCCCAGTAGAGCCCGACAGAGCCCGACAGAGCCCGACAGAGCCCGACAGGGCCCGACAGGGCCCGACAGGGCCCGACAGAACCCGACAGAGCCCGACAGAGCCCGACAGGGCCCGACAGGGCCCAGTAGAGCCCGACAGAGCCCGACAGAGCCCGACAGAACCCGACAGAACCCGACAGAGCCCGACAGAGCCCGACAGAGTCCGACAGGGCCCAGTAGAGCCCGACAGAGCCCGACAGAGCCCGACAGAGCCCGACAGAGCCCGACAGAGCCCGACAGGGCCCAGTAGAGCCCGACAGAGCCGAGAGGGCCCGACAGAGCCCGACAGGACCCGACAGAGCCCGACAGAGCCCGACAGGGCCCAGTAGAGCCCGACAGAGTCCGACAGAGCCCGACAGAGTCCGACAGGGCCCAGTACATCCCGACAGAGCCCGACAGGGTAAGACAGAGCCCGACAGAGCCCGACAGAGCCCGACAGAGCCCGACAGGGCCCAGTAGAGCCCGACAGAGCCCGACAGAGCCCGACAGGGCCCGATAGGGCCCCACAGAGCCCGACAGAGCCCGACAGGGCCCGACAGGGCCCAGTAGAGCCCGACAGAGCCCGACAGGGCCCGACAGAGCCCGACAGAGCCCGACAGGGCCCAGTAGAGCCCGACAGAGCCCGACAGAGCCCGACAGAGCCCGACAGGGCCCGACAGAGCCCGACAGAGCCCGACAGAGCCCGATAGAGCCCGACAGGGCCCGACAGAGCCCGACAGGGCCCAGTAGAGCCCGACAGAGCCCGACAGAGCCCGACAGAGCCCAGTAGAGCCCGACAGAGCCCGACAGAGCCCGACAGAGCCCGACAGAGCCCGACAGGGCCCGACAGAGCCCGACAGGGCCCGACAGGGCCCGACAGGGCCCGACAGGGCCCAGTAGAGCCCGACAGAGCCCGACAGAGCCCGACAGAGCCCGACAGAGCCCGACAGAGCCCGACAGAGCCCAGTAGAGCCCGACAGAGCCCGACAGAGCCCGACAGAGCCCGACAGAGCCCGACAGAGCCCGACAGGGCCCGACAGGGCCCGACAGGGCCCAGTAGACCCCGACAGAGCCCGACAGAGCCCGACAGAGCCCGACAGAACCCGACAGAGCCCGACAGAGCCCGACAGAGACCAGTTGAGCCCGACAGAGCCCGACAGAGCCCGACAGGGCCCGACAGGGCCCGACAGGGCCCAGAAGAGCCCGATAGAGCCCGACAGAGCCCGACAGAGCCCGACAGAGCCCGACAGAGCCCGACAGGGCCCGACAGGGCCCGACAGAGCCCAGTAGAGCCCGACAGAGCCCGACAGAGCCCGACAGAGCCCGACAGAGCCCGACAGAGCCCGACAGGGCCCAGTAGAGCCCGACAGGGCCCGACAGAGCCCAGTAGAGCCCGACAGAGCCCGACAGAGCCCGACAGAGCCCGACAGGGCCCGACAGGGCCCGACAGAGCCCGACAGGGCCGAGAGGGCCCGACAGAGCCCGACAGAGCCCGACAGAGCCCGACAGGGCCCGACAGGGCCCGACAGAGCCCGACAGAGCCCGACAGGGCCCAGTAGAGCCCGACAGAGCCCGACAGAGCCCGACAGAACCCGACAGGGCCCGACAGGGCCCGACAGAGCCCGACAGGTCCCGACAGGGCCCGACAGAGCCCGATAGGGCACGACAGAGCCCGACAGAGCCCGACAGGGCCCGACAGGGCCCGACAGGGCCCGACAGAGCCCGACAGAAACCGACAGAAACCGACAGAAACCGACAGAAACCGACAGAGCCCAGTAGAGCCCGACAGAGCCCGACAGAGCCCGACAGAGCCCGACAGGGCCCGACAGGGCCCGACAGGGCCCAGAAGAGCCCGACAGAGCCCGACAGAGCCCGACAGAGCCCGACAGGGCCCGACAGGGCCCAGAAGAGCCCGACAGAACCCGACAGAGCCCGACAGAGCCCGACAGAGCCCAGTAGAGCCCAATAGAGCCCGACAGAGCCCGACAGAGCCCGACAGAGCCCGACAGAGCCCGATAGAGCCCGATAGAGCCCGACAGAGAGCAGTTGAGCCCGACAGAGCCCGACAGAGCCCGACAGAGCCCGACAGAGCCCAGTAGAGCCCGACAGAGCCCGACAGAGCCCGACAGAGCCCGACAGGGCCCGACAGGGCCCGACAGAGCCCGACAGAGCCCGACAGGGCCCGACAGGGCCCGACAGGGCCCAGTAGAGCCCGACAGATCCCGACAGAGCCCGACAGAGCCCGACAGGGCCCAGTAGAGACCAGTAGAGCCCGACAGAGCCCAGTAGAGCCTGACAGAGCCCGACAGAGCCCGACAGGGCCCGACAGAGCCCAGTAGAGCCCGACAGAGCCCGAGAGAGCCCGAGAGAGCCCGACAGAGCCCGACAGGGCCCGACAGAGCCCGACAGAGCCCAACAGGGCCCGACAGAGCCCGACAGAGCCCGACAGGGCCCAGTAGAGCCCGACAGAGCCCGACAGAGCCCGACAGAGCCCGACAGGGCCCGACAGGGCCCAGTAGAGCCCGACAGAGCCCGACAGAGCCCGACAGAGCCCGACAGGGCCCGACAGAGCCCGACAGAGCCCGACAGGGCCCGACAGAGCCCGACAGGGCCCGACAGGGCCCAGTAGAGCCCGACAGAGCCCGACAGAGCCCGACAGAACCCGACAGAGCCCGACAGAGCCCGACAGAGCCCGACAGGGCCCGACAGAGCCCGACAGGGCCCGACAGGGCCCGACAGGGCCCTGTAGAGCCCGACAGAGCCGAGAGGGCCCGACAGAGCCCGACAGGACCCGACAGAGCCCGACAGAGCCCGACAGGACCCGACAGAGCCCGACAGAGCCCGACAGGGCCCAGTAGAGCCCGACAGAGTCCGACAGAGCCCGACAGAGTCCGACAGGGCCCAGTACATCCCGACAGAGCCCGACAGGGTAAGACAGAGCCCGACAGAGCCCGACAGAGCCCGACAGAGCCCGACAGGGCCCAGTAGAGCCCGACAGAGCCCGACAGGGCCCGATAGGGCCCGACAGAGCCCGACAGAGCCCGACAGGGCCCGACAGGGCCCAGTAGAGACCGACAGAGCCCGACAGGGCCCGACAGAGCCCGACAGAGCCCGACAGGGCCCAGTAGAGCCCGACAGAGCCCGACAGAGCCCGACAGAGCCCGACAGAGCCCGACAGGGCCCGACAGGGCCCGACAGAGCCCGACAGAGCCCGACAGGGCCCGACAGAGCCCGACAGAGCCCGACAGGGCCCAGTAGAGCCCGACAGAGCCCGACAGAGCCCGACAGGGCCCGACAGAGCCCAGTAGAGCCCGACAGAGCCCGACAGAGCCCGACAGAGCCCGACAGGGCCCGACAGAGCCCGACAGGGCCCGACAGAACCCGACAGAACCCGACAGAGCCCGACAGGGCCCGACAGGGCCCAGTAGAGCCCGACAGAGCCCGACAGAGCCCGACAGAGCCCGACAGAACCCGACAGAGCCCGACAGAGCCCGACAGATCCCGACAGAGCCCGACAGGGCCCAGTAGAGCCCGACAGAGCCCGACAGAGCCCGACAGAGCCCGACAGGGCCCGACAGAGCCCGACAGGGCCCGACAGAGCCCGACAGGGCCCAGTAGAGCCCGACAGAGCCGAGAGGGCCCGACAGAGCCCGACAGGACCCGACAGAGCCCGACAGAGCCCGACAGGGCCCAGTAGAGCCCGACAGAGTCCGACAGAGCCCGACAGAGTCCGACAGGGCCCAGTACATCCCGACAGAGCCCGACAGGGTAAGACAGAGCCCGACAGAGCCCGACAGAGCCCGACAGAGCCCGACAGGGCCCAGTAGAGCCCGACAGAGCCCGACAGAGCCCGACAGGGCCCGATAGGGCCCGACAGAGCCCGACAGGGCCCGACAGGGCCCAGTAGAGCCCGACAGAGCCCGACAGGGCCCGACAGAGCCCGACAGAGCCCGACAGGGCCCAGTAGAGCCCGACAGAGCCCGACAGAGCCCGACAGGGCCCGACAGAGCCCGACAGAGCCCGACAGAGCCCGACAGAGCCCGACAGGGCCCAGTAGAGCCCGACAGAGCCCGACAGAGCCCGACAGAGCCCAGTAGAGCCCGACAGAGCCCGACAGAGCCCGACAGAGCCCGACAGGGCCCGACAGAGCCCGACAGGGCCCGACAGGGCCCGACAGGGCCCGACAGGGCCCAGTAGAGCCCGACAGAGCCCGACAGAGCCCGACAGAGCCCGACAGAGCCCGACAGAGCCCAGTAGAGCCCGACAGAGCCCGACAGAGCCCGACAGAGCCCAGTAGAGCCCGACAGAGCCCGACAGGGCCCGACAGGGCCCGACAGGGCCCAGTAGAGCCCGACAGAGCCCGACAGAGCCCAGTAGAGCCCAGTAGACCCCGACAGAGCCCGACAGAGCCCGACAGAGCCCGACAGAACCCGACAGAGCCCGACAGAGCCCGACAGAGCCCGACAGAGACCAGTTGAGCCCGACAGAGCCCGACAGAGCCCGACAGGGCCCGACAGGGCCCAGAAGAGCCCGATAGAGCCCGACAGAGCCCGACAGAGCCCGACAGAGCCTGACAGAGCCCGACAGAGCCCGACAGGGCCCGACAGAGCCCAGTAGAGCCCGACAGAGCCCGACAGAGCCCGACAGAGCCCGACAGAGCCCGACAGAGCCCGACAGGGCCCAGTAGAGCCCGACAGGGCCCGACAGAGCCCAGTAGAGCCCGACAGAGCCCGACAGAGCCCGACAGAGCCCGACAGAGCCCGACAGGGCCCAGTAGAGCCCGACAGAGCCCGACAGAGCCCGACAGAGCCCGACAGAGCCCGACAGGGCCCGACAGGGCCCGACAGAGCCCGACAGGGCCCGACAGGGCCCAGTAGAGCCCGACAGAGCCCGACAGAGCCCGACGTAACCCGTCAGAGCCCGACAGAGCCCGATAGAGCCCGACAGAGCCCGACAGAGTCCGACAGGGCCCAGTAGAGCCCGACAGAGCCCGACAGAGCCCGACAGAGCCCGACAGAGCCCGACAGGGCCCAGTAGAGCCCGACAGAGCCGAGAGGGCCCGACAGAGCCCGACAGAGCCCGACAGAGCCCGACAGGGCCCGACAGAGCCCGACAGAGCCCGACAGAGCCCGACAGGGCCCAGTAGAGCCCGACAGAGCCCGACAGAGCCCGACAGAACCCGACAGGGCCCAGTAGAGCCCGAAAGAGCCCGACAGAGCCCGACAGAGCCCGACAGAGCCCGACAGCGCCCGACAGCGCCCGACAGCGCCCGACAGGGCCCGACAGGGCCCGACAGAGCCCGACAGGGCCCGACAGGGCCCGACAGGGCCCGACAGGGCCCAGTAGAGCCCGACAGGGTAAGACAGAGCCCGACAGAACCCGACAGGGCCCAGTAGAGCCCGACAGAGCCCGACAGAGCCCGACAGAGCCCGACAGAGCCCGACAGAGCCCGACAGCGCCCGACAGGGCCCAGTAGAGCCCGACAGAGCCCGACAGAGCCCAGTAGAGCCCGACAGAGCCCGACAGAGCCCGACAGAGCCCGACAGGGCCCGACAGGGCCCGACAGGGCCCAGTAGAGCCTGACAGAGCCCGACAGAGCCCAGTAGAGCCCAGTAGAGCCCGACAGAGCCCGACAGAGCCCGACAGAGCCCGACAGAGCCCGACAGAGCCCGACAGAGCCCAGTAGAGCCCGACAGAGCCCGACAGAGCCCGACAGAGCCCGACAGGGCCCGACAGGGCCCAGAAGAGCCCGATAGAGCCCGACAGAGCCCGACAGAGCCCGACAGAACCCGACAGAGCCCGACAGAGCCCGACAGGGCCCGACAGGGCCCGACAGAGCCCGACAGGGCCCGACAGAGCCCGACAGAGCCCGACAGAGCCCGACAGGGCCCGACAGAGCCCGACAGAGCCCGACAGAGCCCGACAGAGGCCGACAGAGCCCGACAGGGCCCAGTAGAGCCCGACAGAGCCCGACAGAGCCCGACAGAGCCCGACAGAGCCCGATAGAGCCCGACAGATCCCGACAGAGTCCGACAGGGCCCAGTAGAGCCCGACAGAGCCCGACAGAGCCCGACAGAGCCCGACAGGGCCCGACAGAGCCCGACAGAGCCCGACAGGGCCCGACAGGGCCCAGTAGAGCCCGACAGAGCCGAGAGGGCCCGACAGAGCCCGACAGAGACCGACAGAGCCCGACAGGGCCCGACAGAGCCCGACAGAGCCCGACAGGGCCCAGTAGAGCCCGACAGAGCCCGACAGAGCCCGACAGAGCCCGACAGGGCCCAGTAGTGCCCGACAGAGCCCGACAGAGCCCGACAGAGCCCGACAGGGCCCGACAGGGCCCGACAGAGCCCGACAGAGCCCGACAGGGCCCGACAGAGCCCGACAGGGCCCGACAGGGCCCGACAGGGCCCGACAGAGCCCGACAGAGCCCGACAGAGCCCGACAGAGCCCAGTAGAGCCCGACAGAGCCCGACAGAGCCCGACAGAGCCCGACAGGGCCCGACAGGGCCCGACAGGGCCCGACAGGGCCCAGTAGTGCCCGACAGAGCCCGACAGAGCCCGACAGAGCCCAGTAGAGCCCGAAAGAGCCCGACAGAGCCCGAAGGAGCTTGACAGGGCCCGACAGAGCCCGACAGGGCCCGACAGGGCCCGACAGAGCCCGACAGAGCCCGACAGGGCCCGACAGGGCCCGACAGAGCCCGACAGAGCCCGACAGAGCACGACAGGGCCCAGTAGAGACCGACAGAGCCCGACAGAGCCCAGTAGAGCCCAATAGAGCCCGACAGAGCCCGACAGAGCCCGACAGAGCCCGACAGAGCCCGACAGAGCCCGACAGAGACCAGTTGAGCCCGACAGAGCCCGACAGAGCCCAGTAGAGCCCGACAGAGCCCGACAGAGCCCAGTAGAGCCCGACAGAGCCCGACAGGGCCCGACAGGGCCCGACAGAGCCCGACAGGGCCCGACAGGGCCCAGTAGAGCCCGACAGAGCCCGACAGAGCCCGACAGGGCCCAGTAGAGCCCAGTAGAGCCCGACAGAGCCCAGTAGAGCCCGACAGAGCCCGACAGAGCCCGACAGGGCCCGACAGGGCCCGACAGGGCCCAGTAGAGCCCGACAGAGCCCGAGAGAGCCCGACAGAGCCCGACAGAGCCCGACAGGGCCCGACAGAGCCCGACAGAGCCCGACAGAGCCCGACAGAGCCCAGTAGGGCCCGACAGGGCCCGACAGGGCCCGACAGGGCCCAGTAGAGCCCGACAGAGCCCGACAGAGCCCGAAAGAGCCCGACAGGGCCCGACAGGGCCCAGTAGAGCCCGACAGAGCCCGACAGAGCCCGACAGAGCCCGACAGGGCCCGACAGAGCCCGACAGAGCCCGACAGAGCCCGACAGGGCCCGACAGGGCCCGACAGGGCCCGACAGAGCCCGACAGGGCCCAGTAGAGCCCGACAGAGCCGAGAGGGCCCGACAGAGCCCGACAGAGCCCGACAGAGCCCGACAGAGCCCGACAGAGCCCGACAGGGCCCGACAGGGCCCGACAGGGCCCAGTAGAGCCCGACAGAGCCCGACAGAGCCCGACAGAACCCGACAGGGCCCAGTAGAGCCCGACAGAGCCCGACAGAGCCCGACAGAGCCCGACAGAGCCCGACAGGGCCCGACAGAGCCCGACAGGGCCCGACAGGGCCCGACAGGGCCCGACAGAGCCCGACAGGGCACGACAGAGCCCGACAGGGCCCGACAGCGCCCGACAGAGCCCGACAGGGCCCGACAGAAACCGACAGAAACCGACAGAAACCGACAGAGCCCGACAGAGCCCAGTAGAGCCCAGTAGAGCCCGACAGAGCCCGACAGAGCCCAGTAGACCCCGAAAGAGCCCGACAGAGCCCGACAGGGCCCGACAGAGCCCGACAGGGCCCGACAGGGCCCAGTAGAGCCCGACAGAGCCCGACAGAGCCCGACAGAGCCCGACAGAGCCCGACAGAGTCCAGTAGAGACCGACAGAGCCCGACAGAGCCCGACAGAGCCCGACAGAGCCCGACAGGGCCCGACAGGGCCCAGTAGAGCCCGACAGAGCCCGACAGAGCCCGACAGAGCCCGACAGGGCCCGACAGGGCCCGACAGGGCCCAGTAGAGCCCGATAGAGCCCGACAGAGCCCGACAGAGCCCGACAGAACCCGACAGAGCCCGACAGAGCCCGACAGAGCCCGACAGGGCCCGACAGAGCCCGACAGAGCCCGACAGAGCCCGACAGAGCCCGACAGAGCCCGACAGGGCCCGACAGGGCCCGACAGAGCCCGACAGAGCCCGACAGGGCCCGACAGGGCCCAGTAGAGCCCGACAGAGCCCGACAGAGCCCGACAGAGCCCGACAGGGCCCGACAGGGCCCAGTAGAGCCCGACAGAGCCCGACAGAGCCCGACAGAGCCCGACAGAGCCCGACAGAGCCCGACAGAGCCCGATAGAGCCCGACAGAGCCCGACAGAGTCCGACAGGGCCCAGTAGAGCCCGACAGAGCCCGACAGAGCCCGACAGAGCCCGACAGAGCCCGACAGAACCCGACAGGGCCCAGTAGAGCCCGACAGAGCCCGACAGAGCCCGACAGAGCCCGACAGGGCCCGACAGGGCCCGACAGGGCCCGACAGGGCCCGACAGAGCCCGATAGGGCACGACAGAGCCCGACAGAGCCAGACAGGGCCCGACAGAGCCCGACAGAGCCCGACAGAGCCCGACAGAGCCCGACAGAGCCCGACAGAGCCCAGTAGAGCCCAGTAGAGCCCGACAGAGCCCGACAGAGCCCGACAGAGCCCGACAGGGCCCGACAGGGCCCGACAGGGCCCAGTAGTGCCCGACAGAGCCCGACAGAGCCCGACAGAGCCCGACAGAGCCCGACAGAGCCCGACAGAGCCCAGTAGAGCCGGAAAGAGCCCGACAGAGCCCAGTAGAGCCCGAAAGAGCCCGACAGAGCCCGACAGAGCCCGACAGGGCCCGACAGAGCCCGACAGGGCCCGACAGGGCCCGACAGAGCCCGACAGGGCCCGACAGAGCCCGACAGGGTCCGACAGAGCCCAGTAGAGCCCAGTAGAGCCCGACAGAGCACGACAGAGCCCGACAGAACCCGACAGAGCCCGACAGAGTCCAGTAGAGCCCGACAGAGCCCGACAGAGCCCGACAGAGCCCGACAGGGCCCGACAGGGCCCGACAGGGCCCGACAGGGCCCAGAAGAGCCCGACAGAGCCCGACAGAGCCCGACAGAGCCCGACAGGGCCCGACAGGGCCCAGAAGAGACCGACAGAACCCGACAGAGCCCGACAGGGCCCGACAGGGCCCGACAGAGCCCAGTAGAAACCGACAGAGCCCGACAGAGCCCAGTAGAGCCCAATAGAGCCCGACAGAGCCCGACAGAGCCCGACAGAGCCCGACAGAGCCCGACAGAGCCCGACAGAGCCCGACAGGGCCCGACAGAGCCCGACAGGGCCCGACAGGGCCCGACAGAGCCCAGTAGAGCCCGACAGAGCCCGACAGAGCCCGACAGAGCCCGACAGGGCCCAGTAGAGACCAGTAGAGCCCGACAGAGCCCAGTAGAGCCCGACAGAGCCCGACAGAGCCCGACAGGGCCCGACAGGGCCCAGTAGAGCCCGACAGAGCCCGACAGAGCCCGACAGAGCCCGACAGAGCCCGACAGAGCCCGACAGGGCCCGACAGAGCCCGACAGGGCCCGACAGAGCCCGACAGAGCCCGACAGGGCCCGACAGGGCCCGACAGAGCCCGACAGGGCCCGACAGGGCCCGACAGGGCCCAGTAGAGCCCGACAGAGCCCGACAGAGCCCGACAGAGCCCGACAGGGCCCGACAGGGCCCAGTAGAGCCCGACAGAGCCCGACAGAGCCCGACAGAGCCCGACAGGGCCCGACAGAGCCCGACAGGGCCCGACAGAGCCCGACAGAGCCCGACAGAGCCCGACAGGGCCCGACAGGGCCCAGTAGAGCCCGACAGAGCCCGACAGAGCCCGACAGAACCCGTCAGAGCCCGACAGAGCCCGACAGAGCCCGACAGAGCCCGACAGAGCCCGACAGAGTTCGACAGGGCCCAGTAGAGCCCGACAGAGCCCGACAGAGCCCGACAGAGCCCGACAGAGCCCGACAGGGCCCGACAGGGCCCGACAGGGCCCGACAGGGCCCAGTAGAGCCCGACAGAGCCGAGAGGGCCCGACAGAGCCCGACAGGACCCGACAGAGCCCGACAGAGCCCGACAGGGCCCAGTAGAGCCCGACAGAGTCCGACAGAGCCCGACAGAACCCGACAGGGCCCAGTACATCCCGACAGAGCCCGACAGGGTAAGACAGAGCCCGACAGAGCCCGACAGAGCCCGACAGAGCCCGACAGCGCCCGACAGGGCCCAGTAGAGCCCGACAGAGCCCGACAGAGCCCGACAGGGCCCGACAGGGCCCGACAGGGCCCGACAGAGCCCGACAGGGCCCGACAGGGCCCAGTAGAGCCCGACAGAGCCCGACAGGGCCCGACAGAGCCCGACAGGGCCCAGTAGAAACCGACAGAGCCCGACAGAGCCCAGTAGAGCCCAATAGAGCCCGACAGAGCCCGACAGAGCCCGACAGAGCCCGACAGAGCCCGACAGAGCCCGACAGAGCCCGACAGAGCCCGACAGAGCCCGACAGAGCCCGACAGGGCCCGACAGAGCCCGACAGAGCCCGACAGGGCCCGACAGGGCCCGACAGGGCCCAGTAGAGCCCGACAGAGCCCGACAGAGCCCGACAGAGCCCGACAGGGCCCAGTAGAGACCAGTAGAGCCCGACAGAGCCCAGTAGAGCCCGACAGAGCCCGACAGAGCCCGACAGGGCCCGACAGGGCCCAGTAGAGCCCGACAGAGCCCGACAGAGCCCGACAGAGCCCGACAGGGCCCGACAGAGCCCGACAGAGCCCGACAGGGCCCGACAGGGCCCGACAGGGCCCGACAGAGCCCGACAGGGCCCGACAGGGCCCGACAGGGCCCAGTAGAGCCCGACAGAGCCCGACAGAGCCCGACACAGCCCGACAGGGCCCGACAGGGCCCAGTAGAGCCCGACAGAGCCCGACAGAGCCCGACAGAGCCCGACAGGGCCCGACAGGGCCCGACAGAGCCCGACAGGGCCCGACAGAGCCCGACAGAGCCCGACAGAGCCCGACAGGGCCCGACAGGGCCCAGTAGAGCCCGACAGAGCCCGACAGAGCCCGACAGAACCCGACAGAGCCCGACAGAGCCCGACAGAGCCCGACAGAGTCCGACAGGGCCCAGTAGAGCCCGACAGAGCCCGACAGAGCCCGACAGAGCCCGACAGGGCCCGACAGGGCCCGACAGGGCCCAGTAGAGCCCGACAGAGCCGAGAGGGCCCGACAGAGCCCGACAGGACCCGACAGAGCCCGACAGAGCCCGACAGGGCCCAGTAGAGCCCGACAGAGTCCGACAGAGCCCGACAGAACCCGACAGGGCCCAGTACATCCCGACAGAGCCCGACAGGGTAAGACAGAGCCCGACAGAGCCCGACAGAGCCCGACAGAGCCCGACAGCGCCCGACAGGGCCCAGTAGAGCCCGACAGAGCCCGACAGAGCCCGACAGGGCCCGACAGGGCCCGACAGAGCCCGACAGAGCCCGACAGGGCCCGACAGGGCCCAGTAGAGCCCGACAGAGCCCGACAGGGCCCGACAGAGCCCGACAGAGCCCGACAGGGCCCAGTAGAGCCCGACAGAGCCCGACAGAGCCCGACAGAGCCCGACAGAGCCCGACAGGGCCCGACAGGGCCCGACAGAGCCCGACAGAGCCCGACAGGGCCCAGTAGAGCCCGACAGAGCCCAGTAGAGCCCGACAGAGCCCGACAGAGCCCGACAGAGCCCGACAGAGCCCGACAGGGCCCGACAGGGCCCGACAGAGCCCGACAGGGCCCGACAGGGCCCGACAGGGCCCGACAGGGCCCGACAGAGCCCGACAGGGCCCAGTAGAGCCCGACAGGGCCCGACAGAGCCCGACAGAGCCCAGTAGAGCCCGACAGAGCCCGACAGAGCCCGACAGAGCCCAGTAGAGCCCGACAGAGCCCGACAGGGCCCGACAGGGCCCGACAGGGCCCAGTAGAGCCCGACAGAGCCCGACAGAGCCCGACAGAGCCCGACAGAGCCCGACAGAGCCCGACAGAACCCGACAGAACCCGACAGAGCCCGACAGAGACCAGTTGAGCCCGACAGAGCCCGACAGAGCCCGACAGAGCCCGACAGAGCCCGACAGAGCCCGACAGAGCCCGACAGGGCCCGACAGGGCCCAGTAGAGCCCGACAGAGCCCGACAGAGCCCGACAGAGCCCGACAGAGCCCGACAGAGCCCGACAGAGCCCGACAGAGCCCGACAGGGCCCGACAGGGCCCAGTAGAGCCCGACAGGGTCCGACGGAGCCCAGTAGAGCCCGACAGAGCCCGACAGAGCCCGACAGAGCCCGACAGAGCCCGACAGAGCCCGACAGAGCCCGACAGGGCCCGACAGGGCCCGACAGAGCCCAGTAGAGCCTGACAGAGCCCGACAGAGCCCGACAGAGCCCGACAGAGCCCGACAGAGCCCGACAGAGCCCGACAGAGCCCGACAGAGCCCGACAGAGCCCGACAGGGCCCAGTAGAGCCCGACAGAGCCCGACAGAGCCCGACAGAGCCCGACAGGGCCCGACAGGGCCCGACAGAGACCGACAGAGACCGACAGAGCCCGACAGAGCCCGACAGGGCCCGACAGGGCCCAGTAGAGCCCGACAGAGCCCGACAGAGCCCGACGTAACCCGTCAGAGCCCGACAGAGCCCGATAGAGCCCGACAGAGCCCGACAGAGTCCGACAGGGCCCAGTAGAGCCCGACAGAGCCCGACAGAGCCCGACAGAGCCCGACAGGGCCCGACAGGGCCCGACAGAGCCCGACAGGGCCCGACAGGGCCCAGTAGAGCCCGACAGAGCCCGTCAGAGCCCGACAGAGCCCGACAGAGCCCGACAGAGCCCGACAGGGCCCGACAGGGCCCGACAGAGCCCGACAGAGCCCGACAGAGCCCGACAGAGCCCGACAGAGCCCGACAGGGCCCGACAGGGCCCGACAGAGCCCGACAGAGCCCGACAGAACCCGACAGGGCCCAGTAGAGCCCGACAGAGCCCGACAGAGCCCGACAGCGCCCGACAGGGCCCGACAGGGCCCGACAGAGCCCGACAGGGCCCGACAGGGCCCGACAGGGCCCGACAGGGCCCGACAGAGCCCGACAGAGCCCGACAGAGCCCGACAGGGCCCAGTAGAGCCCGACAGAGCCCGACAGAGCCCGACAGAGCCCGACAGGGCCCGACAGAGCCCGACAGAGCCCGACAGAGCCCGACAGAGTCCGACAGAGCCCGACAGCGCCCGACAGGGCCCAGTAGAGCCCGACAGAGCCCGACAGAGCCCAGTAGAGCCCGACAGAGCCCGACAGAGCCCAGTAGAGCCCGACAGAGCCCGACAGGGCCCGACAGGGCCCTGTAGAGCCTGACAGAGCCCGACAGAGCCCAGTAGAGCCCAGTAGAGCCCGACAGAGCCCGACAGAGCCCGACAGAGCCCGACAGAGCCCGACAGAGCCCAGTAGAGCCCGACAGAGCCCGACAGAGCCCGACAGGGCCCGACAGAGCCCGACAGAGCCCGACAGAGCCCGACAGAGCCCGACAGCGCCCGACAGGGCCCAGTAGAGCCCGACAGAGCCCGACAGAGCCCAGTAGAGCCCGACAGAGCCCGACAGAGCCCAGTAGAGCCCGACAGAGCCCGACAGGGCCCGACAGGGCCCAGTAGAGCCCGACAGAGACCGACAGAGCCCGACAGGGCCCGACAGAGCCCGACAGAGCCCGACAGAGCCCGACAGGGCCCGACAGAGCCCGACGTAACCCGTCAGAGCCCGACAGAGCCCGACAGAGCCCGACAGATCCCGACAGAGTCCGACAGGGCCCAGTAGAGCCCGACAGAGCCCGACAGAGCCCGACAGGGCCCGACAGGGCCCGACAGGGCCCGACAGAGCCCGACAGGGCCCGACAGAGCCCGACAGAGCCCGACAGAGCCCGACAGGGCCCGACAGGGCCCGACAGAAACCGACAGAGCCCGACAGAGCCCAGTAGAGCCCAGTAGAGCCCGACAGACCCCGACAGAGCCCGACAGAGCCCGACAGGGCCCGACAGGGCCCGACAGGGCCCGACAGGGCCCGACAGGGCCCAGTAGTGCCCGACAGAGCCCGACAGAGCCCGACAGAGCCCAGTAGAGCCCGAAAGAGCCCGACAGAGCCCGACAGAGCTTGACAGGGCCCGACAGAGCCCGACAGGGCCCGACAGGGCCCGACAGAGCCCGACAGAGCCCGACAGAGCCCGACAGGGCCCGACAGAGCCCGACAGGGCCCGACAGAGCCCGACAGGGCCCAGTAGAGACCGACAGAGCCCGACAGAGCCCAGTAGAGCCCAATAGAGCCCGACAGAGCCCGACAGAGCCCGACAGAGCCCGACAGAGCCCGACAGAGCCCGACAGAGCCCGACAGAGACCAGTTGAGCCCGACAGAGCCCGACAGAGACCAGTTGAGCCCGACAGAGCCCGACAGAGCCCAGTAGAGCCCGACAGAGCCCTACAGAGCCCGACAGAGCCCGACAGAGCCCGACAGAGCCCGACAGGGCCCGACAGGGCCCAGTAGAGCCCGACAGAGCCCGACAGAGCCCGACAGGGCCCAGTAGAGCCCAGTAGAGCCCGACAGAGCCCAGTAGAGCCCGACAGAGCCCGACAGAGCCCGACAGGGCCCGACAGAGCCCAGTAGAGCCCGACAGAGCCCGAGAGAGCCCGACAGAGCCCGACAGAGCCCGACAGGGCCCGACAGGGCCCGACAGGGCCCAGTAGAGCCCGACAGAGCCCGACAGAGCCCGACAGAGCCCGACAGGGCCCGACAGAGCCCAGTAGAGCCCGACAGAGCCCGACAGAGCCCGACAGAGCCCGACAGGGCCCGACAGGGCCCGACAGGGCCCGACAGGGCCCGACAGAGCCCGACAGGGCCCGACAGGGCCCAGTAGAGCCCGACAGAGCCCGACAGAGCCCGACAGAACCCGTCAGAGCCCGACAGAGCCCGACAGAGCCCGACAGAGTCCGACAGGGCCCAGTAGAGCCCGACAGAGCCCGACAGAGCCCGACAGAGCCCGACAGGGCCCGACAGAGCCCGACAGAGCCCGACAGAGCCCGACAGGGCCCAGTAGAGCCCGACAGAGCCGAGAGGGCCCGACAGAGCCCGACAGGACCCGACAGAGCCCGACAGAGCCCGACAGGGCCCAGTAGAGCCCGACAGAGTTTGACAGAGCCCGACAGAACCCGACAGGGCCCAGTACAGCCCGACAGAGCCCGACAGGGCCCGACAGAGCCCGACAGAGCCCGACAGGGCCCGACATGGAACAGTAGAGCCCGACAGGGCCCAGTAGAGCCCGACAGGGCCCAGTAGAGCCCAGTAGAGCCCGACAGGGCCCGACAGAGCCCGACAGGGCCCGACAGGGCCCAGTAGAGCCCGACAGAGCCCGACAGAGCCCGACAGGGCCCGACAGGGAACAGTAGAGCCCAGTAGAGCCCGACAGAGCCCGACAGAGCCCGACAGAGCCCGACAGAGCCCGACAGAGCCCGACAGAGCCCGACAGGGCCCGACAGGGCCCGACAGAGCCCGACAGAGCCCGACAGGGCCCGACAGGGAACAGTAGAGCCCAGAAGAGCCCGACAGGGCCCGACAGGGCCCAGCACAGCGCGACAGAGCCCGACAGGGCCCGACAGAGCCCAGTAGAGCCCAGTAGAGCCCGACAGAGCCCGACAGAGCCCGACAGAGCCCGACAGGGAACAGTAGAGCCCAGTAGATCCCGACAGAGCCCGACAGAGCCCGACAGAGCCCAGTAGATCCAGACAGAGCCCGACAGAGCCCGACAGAGCCCGACAGAGCCCGACAGAGCCCGACAGAGCCCGACAGAGCCCGACAGAGCCCGACAGAGCCCGACAGAGCCCGACAGAGCCCGACAGGGCCCGACAGGGCCCGACAGGGCCCGACAGGGAACAGTAGAGCCCGACAGAGCCCGACAGAGCCCGACAGAGCCCGACAGAGCCCGACAGAGCCCGACAGGGCCCAGTAGAGCCCGACAGGGCCCAGTTTAGCCCAGTAGAGCCCGACAGAGCCCGACAGAGCCCGACAGAGCCCGACAGGGCCCGACAGGGCCCAGTAGAGCCCAGTAGAGCCCGACAGGGCCCGACAGGGCCCAGTAGAGCCCGACAGAGCCCGACAGAGCCCGACAGAGCCCGACAGAGCCCGACAGAGCCCGACAGAGCCCAGTTTAGCCCAGTAGAGCCCGACAGGGCCCGACAGGGCCCAGTAGAGCCCGACAGAGCCCGACAGAGCCCGACAGGGCCCGACAGGGCCCGACAGGGCCCAGTAGAGCCCGACAGAGCCCGACCGAGCCCGACAGGGCCCGACCGAGCCCGACAGGGCCCAGTAGAGCCCAGTAGAGCCCAACAGGGAACAGTAGAGCCCAGTAGAGCCCGACAGAGCCCGACAGGGCCCGACAGGGCCCGAGAGGGAACAGTAGAGCCCAGTAGAGCTCGACAGAGCCCGACAGAGCCCGACAGAGCCCGACAGGGCCCGACAGGGCCCGACAGGGCCCAGTAGAGGCCGACAGAGCCCGACAGAGCCCGACAGGGCCCAGTTAAGCCCAGTAGAGCCCGACAGGGCCTGACAGGGCCCAGTAGAGCCCGACAGGGCCCAGTAGAGCCCACTAGAGCCCGACAGAGCCCGACAGGGCCCGACAGGGCCCGACAGGGCCCAGTAGAGCCCGACAGGGCCCAGTTTAGCCCAGTAGAACCCGACAGGGCCCGACAGAGCCCGACAGAGCCCAGTAGAGCCCGACAGGGCCCGACAGAGCCCAGTAGAGCCCGACAGAGCCCGACAGAGCCTGACAGAGCCCGACAGGGAACAGTAGAGGCCGACAGGGCCCGACAGGGCCCAGTAGAGCCCGACAGGGCCCGACATGGAACAGTAGAGCCCGACAGGGCCCAGTAGAGCCCGACAGGGCCCAGTAGAGCCCAGTAGAGCCCAGTAGAGCCCAGTAGAGCCCGACAGGGCCCGACAGAGCCCGACAGGGCCCGACAGGGCCCAGTAGAGCCCGACAGGGCCCGACAGGGCCCGACAGAGCCCGACAGAGCCCGACAGAGATCGACAGAGCCCGACAGAGATCGACAGAGCCCAGTAGAGCCCGACAGGGCCCGACAGGGCCCAGTAGAGCGCGACAGAGCCCGACAGGGCCCGACAGAGCCCAGTAGAGCCCAGTAGAGCCCGACAGAGCCCGACAGAGCCCGACAGAGCCCGACAGAGCCCGACAGAGATCGACAGAGCCCGACAGGGAACAGTAGAGCCCAGTAGAGCCCGACAGAGCCCGACAGAGCCCAGTAGAGCCCAGTAGAGCCCAGTAGATCCCGACAGAGCCCGACAGAGCCCGACAGGGCCCGACAGGGAACAGTAGAGCCCAATAGAGCCCGACAGAGCCCGACAGGGCCCGACAGGGCCCGACAGGGCCCAGTAGAGCCCGACAGAGCCCGACAGAGCCCGACAGAGCCCGACAGGGCCCGACAGGGCCCGACAGGGCCCGACAGGGCCCGACAGGGCCCACTAGAGCCCAGTAGAGCCCGACAGGGCCCGACAGGGCCCAGTAGAGCCCGACAGGGCCCGACAGGGCCCAGTAGAGCCCGACAGGGCCCGACAGAGCCCGACAGAGCCCGACAGAGCCCGACAGGGCCCAGTTTAGCCCAGTAGAGCCCGACAGGGCCCGACAGGGCCCGACAGGGCCCAGTAGAGCCCGACAGAGCCCGACAGAGCCCGACAGAGCCCGACAGAGCCCGACAGAGCCCGACAGGGCCCGACAGGGCCCAGTAGAGCCCGACAGAGCCGACAGAGCCCGACAGGGCACGACAGGGCCCAGTAGAGCCCGACAGAGCCCGACAGGGCCCGATAGAGCCTGACAGAGCCCGACTGGGCCCAGTAGAGCCCGACAGAGCCCGACAGAGCCCGACAGGGCCCGACAGGGCCCAGTTTAGCCCAGTAGAGCCCGACAGGGCCCGACAGGGCCCAGTTTAGCCCAGTAGAGCCCGACAGGGCCCGACAGGGCCAGACAGAGCCCGACAGGGCCCAGTAGAGCCCGACAGGGCCCGACACAGCCCGACAGGGACCAGTAGAGCCCGACAGAGCCCGACAGAGCCCGACAGAGCCCGACAGAGCCCGACAGGGCCCGACAGGGCCCGACAGGGCCCAGTAGAGCCCGACAGAGCCCGACCGAGCCCAGTAGAGCCCGACAGGGCCCGACAGGGCCCGACAGGGCCCGACAGGGCCCAGTAGAGCCCGACAGGGCCCGACAGGGCCCGACAGGGAACAGTAGAGCCCAGTAGAGCCCAGTAGAGCCCGACAGAGCCCGACAGAGCCCGACAGAGCCCGACAGGGCCCGACAGGGCCCGACAGGGCCCGACAGGGCTCGACAGGGAACAGTAGAGCCCAGTAGAGCCCGACAGAGCCCGACAGAGCCCAGTAGAGCCCGACAGAGCCCGACAGAGCCCGACAGAGCCCGACAGAGCCCGACAGAGCCCGACAGAGCCCGACAGAGCCCGACAGGGCCCAGTTTAGCCCAGTAGAGCCCGACAGAGCCCGACAGAGCCCGACAGAGCCCGACAGAGCCCGACAGAGCCCGACAGAGCCCGACAGAGCCCGACAGGGCCCGACAGGGCCCAGTAGAGCCCGACAGAGCCCGACAGAGCCCGACAGAGCCCGACAGAGCCCGACAGAGCCCGACAGGGCCCAGTTTAGCCCAGTAGAGCCCGACAGGGCCCGACAGGGCCCAACAGGGCCCAGTAGAGCCCGACAGAGCCCGACAGGGCCCAGTAGAGCCCGACAGAGCCCGACAGAGCCCGACAGAGCCCGACAGGGCCCAGTAGAGCCCGACAGAGCCCGACAGGGCCCAGTTTAGCCCAGTAGAGCCCGTCAGGGCCCGACAGGGCCCAGTTTAGCCCAGTAGAGCCCGACAGGGCCAGACAGAGCCCGACAGGGCCCAGTAGAGCCCGACAGGGCCCGACAGAGCCCGACAGGGACCAGTAGAGCCCGACAGAGCCCGACAGAGCCCGACAGGGCCCAGTAGAGCCCGACAGGGCCCAGTAGACCCCGACAGAGCCCGACAGAGCCCGACCGAGCCCAGTAGAGCCCGACCGAGCCCAGTAGAGCCCGACAGGGCCCGACAGGGCCCGACAGGGCGCAGTAGAGCCCGACAGAGCCCGACAGAGCCCAGTAGAGCCCGACAGAGCCCAGTAGAGCCCGACAGAGCCCGACAGGGCCCGACAGGGCCCGACAGGGAACAATAGAGCCCGACAGAGCCCGACAGATCCCGACAGGGCCCGACAGGGAACAGTAGAGCCCAGTAGAGCCCGACAGAGCCCGACAGGGCCCGACAGGGTCCAGTAGAGCGCGAAAGGGCCCGACAGGGCCCGACAGGGTCCAGTAGAGCGCGAAAGGGCCCGACAGGGCCCGACAGAGCCCGACAGGGCCCGACAGGGCCCAGTAGAGCCCGACAGAGCCCGACAGGGCCCAGTTTAGCCCAGTAGAGCCCGACAGGGCCCGACAGGGCCCAGTTTAGCCCAGTAGAGCCCGACAGGGCCAGACAGAGCCCGACAGGGCCCAGTAGAGCCCGACAGGGCCCGACAGGGACCAGTAGAGCCCGACAGAGCCCGACAGAGCCCGACAGAGCCCGACAGAGCCCGACAGGGCCCGACAGGGCCCGACAGGGCCCAGTAGAGCCCGACAGGGCCCGACAGGGCCCAGTAGAGCCCGACAGGGCCCGACAGGGCCCGACAGCGCCCAGTAGAGCCCGACAGAGCCCGACAGAGCCCGACAGAGCCCGACAGGGCCCAGTAGAGCCCGACAGAGCCCGACACGGCCCGACAGGGCCCGACAGAGCCCGACAGGGCCCGACAGGGCCCGACAGGGCCCATTAGAGCCCGACAGAGCCCGACAGAGCCCGACAGAGCCCAGTTTAGCCCAGTAGAGCCTGACAGGGCCCGACAGGGCCCAGTTTAGCCCAGTAGAGCCGGACAGGGCCAGACAGAGCCCAACAGGGCCCAGTAGAGCCCGACAGGGCCCGACAGAGCCCGACAGAGCCCGACAGGGCCCAGTAGAGCCCGACAGAGCCCGACACGGCCCGACAGGGCCCGACAGGGCCCGACAGGGCCCATTAGAGCCCGACAGAGCCCGACAGAGCCCGACAGAGCCCGACAGAGCCCGACAGAGCCCAGTTTAGCCCAGTAGAGCCGGACAGGGCCAGACAGAGCCCGACAGCGCCCAGTAGAGCCCGACAGAGCCCGACAGAGCCCGACAGAGCCCAGTAGAGCCCGACAGGGCCCGACACGGCCCGACAGGGCCCGACAGAGCCCGACAGGGCCCATTAGAGCCCGACAGAGCCCGACAGAGCCCGACAGAGCCCGACAGAGCCCGACAGAGCCCAGTTTAGCCCAGTAGAGCCCGACAGAGCCCGACAGGGCCCGATAGAGCCTGACAGAGCCCGACTGGGCCCAGTAGAGCCCGACAGAGCCCGACAGAGCCCGACAGGGCCCGACAGGGCCCAGTTTAGCCCAGTAGAGCCCGACAGGGCCCGACAGGGCCCAGTTTAGCCCAGTAGAGCCCGACAGGGCCCGACAGGGCCAGACAGAGCCCGACAGGGCCCAGTAGAGCCCGACAGGGCCCGACACAGCCCGACAGGGACCAGTAGAGCCCGACAGAGCCCGACAGAGCCCGACAGAGCCCGACAGAGCCCGACAGGGCCCGACAGGGCCCGACAGGGCCCAGTAGAGCCCGACAGAGCCCGACCGAGCCCAGTAGAGCCCGACAGGGCCCGACAGGGCCCGACAGGGCCCGACAGGGCCCAGTAGAGCCCGACAGGGCCCGACAGGGCCCGACAGGGAACAGTAGAGCCCAGTAGAGCCCAGTAGAGCCCGACAGAGCCCGACAGAGCCCGACAGAGCCCGACAGGGCCCGACAGGGCCCGACAGGGCTCGACAGGGAACAGTAGAGCCCAGTAGAGCCCGACAGAGCCCGACAGAGCCCAGTAGAGCCCGACAGAGCCCGACAGAGCCCGACAGAGCCCGACAGAGCCCGACAGAGCCCGACAGAGCCCGACAGGGCCCAGTTTAGCCCAGTAGAGCCCGACAGAGCCCGACAGAGCCCGACAGAGCCCGACAGAGCCCGACAGAGCCCGACAGAGCCCGACAGGGCCCGACAGGGCCCAGTAGAGCCCGACAGAGCCCGACAGAGCCCGACAGAGCCCGACAGAGCCCGACAGAGCCCGACAGGGCCCAGTTTAGCCCAGTAGAGCCCGACAGGGCCCGACAGAGCCCAACAGGGCCCAGTAGAGCCCGACAGAGCCCGACAGGGCCCAGTAGAGCCCGACAGAGCCCGACAGAGCCCGACAGAGCCCGACAGGGCCCAGTAGAGCCCGACAGAGCCCGACAGGGCCCAGTTTAGCCCAGTAGAGCCCGTCAGGGCCCGACAGGGCCCAGTTTAGCCCAGTAGAGCCCGACAGGGCCAGACAGAGCCCGACAGGGCCCAGTAGAGCCCGACAGGGCCCGACAGAGCCCGACAGGGACCAGTAGAGCCCGACAGAGCCCGACAGAGCCCGACAGGGCCCAGTAGAGCCCGACAGGGCCCAGTAGACCCCGACAGAGCCCGACAGAGCCCGACCGAGCCCAGTAGAGCCCGACCGAGCCCAGTAGAGCCCGACAGGGCCCGACAGGGCCCGACAGGGCGCAGTAGAGCCCGACAGAGCCCGACAGAGCCCAGTAGAGCCCGACAGAGCCCAGTAGAGCCCGACAGAGCCCGACAGGGCCCGACAGGGCCCGACAGGGAACAATAGAGCCCGACAGAGCCCGACAGATCCCGACAGGGCCCGACAGGGAACAGTAGAGCCCAGTAGAGCCCGACAGAGCCCGACAGGGCCCGACAGGGTCCAGTAGAGCGCGAAAGGGCCCGACAGGGCCCGACAGGGTCCAGTAGAGCGCGAAAGGGCCCGACAGGGCCCGACAGAGCCCGACAGGGCCCGACAGGGCCCAGTAGAGCCCGACAGAGCCCGACAGGGCCCAGTTTAGCCCAGTAGAGCCCGACAGGGCCCGACAGGGCCCAGTTTAGCCCAGTAGAGCCCGACAGGGCCAGACAGAGCCCGACAGGGCCCAGTAGAGCCCGACAGGGCCCGACAGGGACCAGTAGAGCCCGACAGAGCCCGACAGAGCCCGACAGAGCCCGACAGAGCCCGACAGGGCCCGACAGGGCCCAGTAGAGCCCGACAGGGCCCGACAGGGCCCAGTAGAGCCCGACAGGGCCCGACAGGGCCCGACAGCGCCCAGTAGAGCCCGACAGAGCCCGACAGAGCCCGACAGAGCCCGACAGGGCCCAGTAGAGCCCGACAGAGCCCGACACGGCCCGACAGGGCCCGACAGAGCCCGACAGGGCCCGACAGGGCCCGACAGGGCCCATTAGAGCCCGACAGAGCCCGACAGAGCCCGACAGAGCCCAGTTTAGCCCAGTAGAGCCTGACAGGGCCCGACAGGGCCCAGTTTAGCCCAGTAGAGCCGGACAGGGCCAGACAGAGCCCAACAGGGCCCAGTAGAGCCCGACAGGGCCCGACAGAGCCCGACAGAGCCCGACAGGGCCCAGTAGAGCCCGACAGAGCCCGACACGGCCCGACAGGGCCCGACAGGGCCCGACAGGGCCCATTAGAGCCCGACAGAGCCCGACAGAGCCCGACAGAGCCCGACAGAGCCCGACAGAGCCCAGTTTAGCCCAGTAGAGCCGGACAGGGCCAGACAGAGCCCGACAGCGCCCAGTAGAGCCCGACAGAGCCCGACAGAGCCCGACAGAGCCCAGTAGAGCCCGACAGGGCCCGACACGGCCCGACAGGGCCCGACAGAGCCCGACAGGGCCCATTAGAGCCCGACAGAGCCCGACAGAGCCCGACAGAGCCCGACAGAGCCCGACAGAGCCCAGTTTAGCCCAGTAGAGCCCGACAGGGCCCGACAGGGCCCAGTTTAGCCCAGTAGAGCCGGACAGGGCCAGACAGAGCCCGACAGGGCCCAGTAGAGCCCGACAGGGCCCGACAGGGACCAGTAGAGCCTGACAGAGCCCGACAGAGCCCGACAGAGCCCGACAGAGCCCGACAGGGCCCGACAGGGCCCAGTAAAGCCCGAAAGAGCCCGACCGAGCCCGACAGGGCCCGACAGAGCCCGACAGGGCCCAGTAGAGCCCAGTAGAGCCCGACAGGGAACAGTAGAGCCCAGTAGAGCCCGACAGAGCCCGACAGGGCCCGACAGGGCCCGACAGGGAACAGTAGAGCCCAGTAGAGCTCGACAGAGCTCGACAGAGCCCGACAGAGCCCGACAGAGCCCGACAGAGCCCGACAGAGCCCAGTAGAGCCCGACAGGGCCCGACAGGGCCCGACAGGGCCCAGTAGAGGCCGACAGAGCCCGACAGAGCCCGACAGAGCCCGACAGAGCCCGACAGAGCCCGACAGGGCCCAGTTAAGCCCAGTAGAGCCCGACAGGGCCTGACAGGGCCCAGTAGAGCCCGACAGGGCCTGACAGGGCCCAGTAGAGCCCGACAGGGCCCAGTAGAGCCCACTAGAGCCCGACAGAGCCCGACAGGGCCCAGTAGAGCCCGACAGGGCCCAGTAGAGCCCGACAGGGCCCAGTAGAGCCCGACAGGGCCCAGTTTAGCCCAGTAGAGCCCGACAGGGCCCGACAGAGCCCGACAGGGCCCAGTAGAGCCCGACAGGGCCCGACAGAGCCCAGTAGAGCCCGACAGAGCCCGACAGAGCCTGACAGAGCCCGACAGGGAACAGTAGAGCCCGACAGGGCCCGACAGGACCCAGTAGAGCCCGACAGGGCCCGACATGGAACAGTAGAGCCCGACAGGGCCCAGTAGAGCCCGACAGGGCCCAGTAGAGCCCAGTAGAGCCCAGTAGAGCCCAGTAGAGCCCGACAGGGCCCAGTAGAGCCCGACAGAGCCCGACAGGGCCCGACAGGGCCCGACAGGGAACAGTAGAGCCCAGTAGAGCCCGACAGAGCCCGACAGAGCCCGACAGAGCCCGGCAGAGCCCGGCAGAGCCCGGCAGAGCCCGACAGGGCCCGACAGGGAACAGTAGAGCCCAGTAGAGCCCGACAGGGCCCGACAGGGCCCGACAGGGCCCAGTAGAGCGCGACAGAGCCCGACAGGGCCCGACAGAGCCCAGTAGAGCCCAGTAGAGCCCGACAGAGCCCGACAGAGCCCGACAGAGCCCGACAGGGCCCAGTAGAGCCCGACAGAGCCCGACACGGCCCGACAGGGCCCGACAGAGCCCGACAGGGCCCGACAGGGCCCGACAGGGCCCATTAGAGCCCGACAGAGCCCGACAGAGCCCGACAGAGCCCAGTTTAGCCCGACAGAGCCTGACAGGGCCCGACAGGGCCCAGTTTAGCCCAGTAGAGCCGGACAGGGCCAGACAGAGCCCGACAGGGCCCAGTAGAGCCCGACAGGGCCCGACAGAGCCCGACAGAGCCCGACAGGGCCCAGTAGAGCCCGACAGAGCCCGACACGGCCCGACAGGGCCCGACAGGGCCCGACAGGGCCCATTAGAGCCCGACAGAGCCCGACAGAGCCCGACAGAGCCCGACAGAGCCCGACAGAGCCCAGTTTAGCCCAGTAGAGCCGGACAGGGCCAGACAGAGCCCGACAGCGCCCAGTAGAGCCCGACAGAGCCCGACAGAGCCCGACAGAGCCCAGTAGAGCCCGACAGGGCCCGACACGGCCCGACAGGGCCCGACAGAGCCCGACAGGGCCCATTAGAGCCCGACAGAGCCCGACAGAGCCCGACAGAGCCCGACAGAGCCCGACAGAGCCCGACAGAGCCCAGTTTAGCCCAGTAGAGCCCGACAGGGCCCGACAGGGCCCAGTTTAGCCCAGTAGAGCCGGACAGGGCCAGACAGAGCCCGACAGGGCCCAGTAGAGCCCGACAGGGCCCGACAGGGACCAGTAGAGCCTGACAGAGCCCGACAGAGCCCGACAGAGCCCGACAGAGCCCGACAGAGCCCGACAGAGCCCAGTTTAGCCCAGTAGAGCCGGACAGGGCCAGACAGAGCCCGACAGCGCCCAGTAGAGCCCGACAGAGCCCGACAGAGCCCGACAGAGCCCAGTAGAGCCCGACAGGGCCCGACACGGCCCGACAGGGCCCGACAGAGCCCGACAGGGCCCATTAGAGCCCGACAGAGCCCGACAGAGCCCGACAGAGCCCGACAGAGCCCGACAGAGCCCAGTTTAGCCCAGTAGAGCCCGACAGGGCCCGACAGGGCCCAGTTTAGCCCAGTAGAGCCGGACAGGGCCAGACAGAGCCCGACAGGGCCCAGTAGAGCCCGACAGGGCCCGACAGGGACCAGTAGAGCCTGACAGAGCCCGACAGAGCCCGACAGAGCCCGACAGAGCCCGACAGGGCCCGACAGGGCCCAGTAAAGCCCGAAAGAGCCCGACCGAGCCCGACAGGGCCCGACAGAGCCCGACAGGGCCCAGTAGAGCCCAGTAGAGCCCGACAGGGAACAGTAGAGCCCAGTAGAGCCCGACAGAGCCCGACAGGGCCCGACAGGGCCCGACAGGGAACAGTAGAGCCCAGTAGAGCTCGACAGAGCTCGACAGAGCCCGACAGAGCCCGACAGAGCCCGACAGAGCCCGACAGAGCCCAGTAGAGCCCGACAGGGCCCGACAGGGCCCGACAGGGCCCAGTAGAGGCCGACAGAGCCCGACAGAGCCCGACAGAGCCCGACAGAGCCCGACAGAGCCCGACAGGGCCCAGTTAAGCCCAGTAGAGCCCGACAGGGCCTGACAGGGCCCAGTAGAGCCCGACAGGGCCTGACAGGGCCCAGTAGAGCCCGACAGGGCCCAGTAGAGCCCACTAGAGCCCGACAGAGCCCGACAGGGCCCAGTAGAGCCCGACAGGGCCCAGTAGAGCCCGACAGGGCCCAGTAGAGCCCGACAGGGCCCAGTTTAGCCCAGTAGAGCCCGACAGGGCCCGACAGAGCCCGACAGGGCCCAGTAGAGCCCGACAGGGCCCGACAGAGCCCAGTAGAGCCCGACAGAGCCCGACAGAGCCTGACAGAGCCCGACAGGGAACAGTAGAGCCCGACAGGGCCCGACAGGACCCAGTAGAGCCCGACAGGGCCCGACATGGAACAGTAGAGCCCGACAGGGCCCAGTAGAGCCCGACAGGGCCCAGTAGAGCCCAGTAGAGCCCAGTAGAGCCCAGTAGAGCCCGACAGGGCCCAGTAGAGCCCGACAGAGCCCGACAGGGCCCGACAGGGCCCGACAGGGAACAGTAGAGCCCAGTAGAGCCCGACAGAGCCCGACAGAGCCCGACAGAGCCCGGCAGAGCCCGGCAGAGCCCGGCAGAGCCCGGCAGAGCCCGGCAGAGCCCGACAGGGCCCGACAGGGAACAGTAGAGCCCAGTAGAGCCCGACAGGGCCCGACAGGGCCCGACAGGGCCCAGTAGAGCGCGACAGAGCCCGACAGGGCCCGACAGAGCCCAGTAGAGCCCAGTAGAGCCCGACAGAGCCCGACAGAGCCCGACAGAGCCCGACAGGGCCCAGTAGAGCCCGACAGAGCCCGACACGGCCCGACAGGGCCCGACAGAGCCCGACAGGGCCCGACAGGGCCCGACAGGGCCCATTAGAGCCCGACAGAGCCCGACAGAGCCCGACAGAGCCCAGTTTAGCCCGACAGAGCCTGACAGGGCCCGACAGGGCCCAGTTTAGCCCAGTAGAGCCGGACAGGGCCAGACAGAGCCCGACAGGGCCCAGTAGAGCCCGACAGGGCCCGACAGAGCCCGACAGAGCCCGACAGGGCCCAGTAGAGCCCGACAGAGCCCGACACGGCCCGACAGGGCCCGACAGGGCCCGACAGGGCCCATTAGAGCCCGACAGAGCCCGACAGAGCCCGACAGAGCCCGACAGAGCCCGACAGAGCCCAGTTTAGCCCAGTAGAGCCGGACAGGGCCAGACAGAGCCCGACAGCGCCCAGTAGAGCCCGACAGAGCCCGACAGAGCCCGACAGAGCCCAGTAGAGCCCGACAGGGCCCGACACGGCCCGACAGGGCCCGACAGAGCCCGACAGGGCCCATTAGAGCCCGACAGAGCCCGACAGAGCCCGACAGAGCCCGACAGAGCCCGACAGAGCCCAGTTTAGCCCAGTAGAGCCCGACAGGGCCCGACAGGGCCCAGTTTAGCCCAGTAGAGCCGGACAGGGCCAGACAGAGCCCGACAGGGCCCAGTAGAGCCCGACAGGGCCCGACAGGGACCAGTAGAGCCTGACAGAGCCCGACAGATCCCGACAGAGCCCGACAGAGCCCGACAGGGCCCGACAGGGCCCGACAGGGCCCGACAGGGCCCAGTAAAGCCCGAAAGAGCCCGACCGAGCCCGACAGGGCCCGACAGAGCCCGACAGGGCCCAGTAGAGCCCAGTAGAGCCCGACAGGGAACAGTAGAGCCCAGTAGAGCCCGACAGAGCCCGACAGGGCCCGACAGGGCCCGACAGGGAACAGTAGAGCCCAGTAGAGCTCGACAGAGCTCGACAGAGCCCGACAGAGCCCGACAGAGCCCGACAGAGCCCGACAGAGCCCAGTAGAGCCCGACAGGGCCCGACAGGGCCCGACAGGGCCCAGTAGAGGCCGACAGAGCCCGACAGAGCCCGACAGAGCCCGACAGAGCCCGACAGAGCCCGACAGAGCCCGACAGGGCCCAGTTAAGCCCAGTAGAGCCCGACAGGGCCTGACAGGGCCCAGTAGAGCCCGACAGGGCCTGACAGGGCCCAGTAGAGCCCGACAGGGCCCAGTAGAGCCCACTAGAGCCCGACAGAGCCCGACAGGGCCCAGTAGAGCCCGACAGGGCCCAGTAGAACCCGACAGGGCCCAGTAGAGCCCGACAGGGCCCAGTTTAGCCCAGTAGAGCCCGACAGGGCCCGACAGAGCCCGACAGGGCCCAGTAGAGCCCGACAGGGCCCGACAGAGCCCAGTAGAGCCCGACAGAGCCCGACAGAGCCTGACAGAGCCCGACAGGGAACAGTAGAGCCCGACAGGGCCCGACAGGACCCAGTAGAGCCCGACAGGGCCCGACATGGAACAGTAGAGCCCGACAGGGCCCAGTAGAGCCCGACAGGGCCCAGTAGAGCCCAGTAGAGCCCAGTAGAGCCCAGTAGAGCCCGACAGGGCCCAGTAGAGCCCGACAGAGCCCGACAGGGCCCGACAGGGCCCGACAGGGAACAGTAGAGCCCAGTAGAGCCCGACAGAGCCCGACAGAGCCCGGCAGAGCCCGGCAGAGCCCGGCAGAGCCCGGCAGAGCCCGGCAGAGCCCGGCAGAGCCCGACAGGGCCCGACAGGGAACAGTAGAGCCCAGTAGAGCCCGACAGGGCCCGACAGGGCCCGACAGGGCCCAGTAGAGCGCGACAGAGCCCGACAGGGCCCGACAGAGCCCAGTAGAGCCCAGTAGAGCCCGACAGAGCCCGACAGAGCCCGACAGAGCCCGACAGAGCCCGACAGAGCCCGACAGAGCCCGACAGAGCCCGACAGAGCCCGACAGGGAACAGTAGAGCCCAGTAGAGCCCGACAGAGCCCGACAGAGCCCGACAGAGCCCGACAGAGCCCGACAGAGCCCGACAGGGCCCGACAGGGCCCGACAGGGCCCGACAGGGAACAGTAGAGCCCAATAGAGCCCGACAGAGCCCGACAGAGCCCGACAGAGCCCGACAGGGCCCAGTAGAGCCCGACAGGGCCCATTTTAGCCCAGTAGAGCCCGACAGAGCCCGACAGAGCCCGACAGGGCCCGACAGGGCCCGACAGGGCCCAGTAGAGCCCGACAGAGCCCGACAGAGCCCGACAGGGCCCAGTTTAGCCCAGTAGAGCCCGACAGGGCCCGACAGGGCCCGATAGAGCCTGACAGAGCCCGACAGAGCCCGACAGAGCCCGACAGGGCCCGATAGAGCCTGACAGAGCCCGACAGAGCCCGACAGAGCCCGACAGGGCCCAGTTTAGCCCAGTAGAGCCCGACAGGGCCTGACAGGGCCCAGTTTAGCCCAGTAGAGCCCGACAGGGCCAGACAGAGCCCGACAGGGCCCAGTAGAGCCCGACAGGGCCCGACAGAGCCCGACAGGGACCAGTAGAGCCCGACAGAGCCCGACAGAGCCCGAGAGAGCCCGACAAAGCCCGACAGGGCCCGACAGAGCCCGACAGGGCCCAGTAGAGCCCGACCGAGCCCGACCGAGCCCGACCGAGCCCGACCGAGCCCAGTAGAGCCCGACAGGGCCCGACAGGGCCCGACAGGGCCCGACAGGGCCCAGTAGAGCCCGACAGGGCCCGACAGGGAACAGTAGAGCCCAGTAGAGCCCAGTAGAGCCCGACAGAGCCCGACAGGGCCCGACAGGGCCCGACAGGGCCCGACAGGGAACAGTAGAGCCCAGTAGAGCCCGACAGAGCCCGACAGAGCCCAGTAGAGCCCGACAGAGCCCGACAGGGCCCGACGGGGCCTGACAGGGCCCGACAGGGAACAGTAGAGCCCGACAGGGCCCGACAGGGCCCGACAGGGAACAGTAGAGCCCAGTAGAGCCCAGTAGAGCCCGACAGAGCCCGACAGAGCCCGACAGGGCCCGACAGGGCCCAGTAGAGCCCGACAGGGCCCGACAGGGCCCGACAGGGCCCAGTTTAGCCCAGTAGAGCCCGACAGAGCCCGACAGGGCCCGACAGGGCCCGACAGGGCCCAGTAGAGCCCGACAGAGCCCGACAGAGCCCGACAGAGCCCGACAGAGCCCGACAGAGCCCGACAGAGCCCAGTTTAGCCCAGTAGAGCCCGACAGGGCCCGACAGGGCCCGACAGGGCCCAGTAGAGCCCGACAGAGCCCGACAGAGCCCGACAGAGCCCGACAGAGCCCGACAGGGCCCAGTAGAGCCCGACAGAGCCCGACAGGGCCCAGTTTAGCCCAGTAGAGCCCGACAGGGCCCGACAGGGCCCAGTAGAGCCCGACAGAGCCCGACAGAGCCTGACAGAGCCCGACAGGGAACAGTAGAGCCCGACAGAGCCCGACAGAGCCCGACAGAGCACGACAGAGCCCGACAGAGCCCGACAGAGCCCGACAGAGCCCGACAGGGCCCAGTTTAGCCCAGTAGAGCCCGACAGGGCCCGACAGGGCCCGACAGGGCCCAGTAGAGCCCGACAGAGCCCGACAGAGCCCGACAGAGCCCGACAGAGCCCGACAGAGCCCGACAGGGCCCAGTAGAGCCCGACAGAGCCCGACAGGGCCCAGTTTAGCCCAGTAGAGCCCGACAGGGCCCGACAGGGCCCAGTAGAGCCCGACAGGGCCCGACAGAGCCCGACAGGGCCCAGTAGAGCCCGACAGGGCCCGACAGAGCCCAGTAGAGCCCGACAGAGCCCGACAGAGCCTGACAGAGCCCGACAGGGAACAGTAGAGCCCGACAGAGCCCGACAGAGCCCGACAGAGCCCGACAGAGCCCAGTTTAGCCCAGTAGAGCCCGACAGAGCCCGACAGGGCCCGACAGGGCCCGACAGGGCCCAGTAGAGCCCGACAGAGCCCGACAGAGCCCGACAGAGCCCGACAGAGCCCGACAGGGCCCAGTTTAGCCCAGTAGAGCCCGACAGGGCCCGACAGGGCCCGACAGGGCCCAGTAGAGCCCGACAGAGCCCGACAGAGCCCGACAGAGCCCGACAGAGCCCGACAGAGCCCGACAGGGCCCAGTAGAGCCCGACAGAGCCCGACAGGGCCCAGTTTAGCCCAGTAGAGCCCGACAGGGCCCGACAGGGCCCAGTAGAGCCCGACAGGGCCCGACAGAGCCCGACAGGGCCCAGTAGAGCCCGACAGGGCCCGACAGAGCCCAGTAGAGCCCGACAGAGCCCGACAGAGCCTGACAGAGCCCGACAGGGAACAGTAGAGCCCGACAGGGCCCGACAGGACCCAGTAGAGCCCGACAGGGCCCGACATGGAACAGTAGAGCCCGACAGGGCCCAGTAGAGCCCGACAGGGCCCAGTAGAGCCCAGTAGAGCCCAGTAGAGCCCAGTAGAGCCCGACAGGGCCCGACAGGGCCCAGTAGAGCCCGACAGAGCCCGACAGGGCCCGACAGGGAACAGTAGAGCCCAGTAGAGCCCGACAGAGCCCTACAGAGCCCGACAGAGCCCGACAGAGCCCGGCAGAGCCCGGCAGAGCCCGGCAGAGCCCGACAGGGCCCGACAGGGCCCGACAGGGCCCGACAGGGAACAGTAGAGCCCAGTAGAGCCCGACAGGGCCCGACAGGGCCCGACAGGGCCCAGTAGAGCGCGACAGAGCCCGACAGGGCCCGACAGAGCCCAGTAGAGCCCAGTAGAGCCCGACAGAGCCCGACAGAGCCCGACAGAGCCCGACAGAGCCCGACAGAGCCCGACAGAGCCCGACAGAGCCCGACAGAGCCCGACAGGGAACAGTAGAGCCCAACAGAGCCCGACAGAGCCCGACAGAGCCCGACAGAGCCCGACAGAGCCCGACAGGGCCCGACAGGGCCCGACAGGGAACAGTAGAGCCCAATAGAGCCCGACAGAGCCCGACAGAGCCCGACAGAGCCCGACAGGGCCCAGTAGAGCCCGACAGGGCCCAGTTTAGCCCAGTAGAGCCCGACAGAGCCCGACAGAGCCCGACAGGGCCCGACAGGGCCCAGTAGAGCCCGACAGAGCCCGACAGAGCCCGACAGGGCCCAGTTTAGCCCAGTAGAGCCCGACAGGGCCCGACAGGGCCCGATAGAGCCTGACAGAGCCCGACAGAGCCCGACAGGGCCCGATAGAGCCTGACAGAGCCCGACAGAGCCCGACAGGGCCCGACAGGGCCCAGTTTAGCCCAGTAGAGCCCGACAGGGCCTGACAGGGCCCAGTTTAGCCCAGTAGAGCCCGACAGGGCCAGACAGAGCCCGACAGGGCCCAGTAGAGCCCGACAGGGCCCGACAGAGCCCGACAGGGACCAGTAGAGCCCGACAGAGCCCGACAGAGCCCGAGAGAGCCCGACAAAGCCCGACAGGGCCCGACAGAGCCCGACAGGGCCCAGTAGAGCCCGACCGAGCCCGACCGAGCCCGACCGAGCCCGACCGAGCCCAGTAGAGCCCGACAGGGCCCGACAGGGCCCGACAGGGCCCGACAGGGCCCAGTAGAGCCCGACAGGGCCCGACAGGGAACAGTAGAGCCCAGTAGAGCCCAGTAGAGCCCGACAGAGCCCGACAGAGCCCGACAGAGCCCGACAGGGCCCGACAGGGCCCGACAGGGCCCGACAGGGCCCGACAGGGCCCGACAGGGAACAGTAGAGCCCAGTAGAGCCCGACAGAGCCCGACAGAGCCCAGTAGAGCCCGACAGAGCCCGACAGGGCCCGACGGGGCCCGACAGGGCCCGACAGGGAACAGTAGAGCCCGACAGGGCCCGACAGGGCCCGACAGGGAACAGTAGAGCCCAGTAGAGCCCAGTAGAGCCCGACAGAGCCCGACAGAGCCCGACAGAGCCCGACAGAGCCCGACAGAGCCCGACAGAGCCCGACAGGGCCCAGTAGAGCCCGACAGGGCCCAGTAGACCCCGACAGAGCCCGACAGAGCCCGACCGAGCCCAGTAGAGCCCGACCGAGCCCAGTAGAGCCCGACAGGGCCCGACAGGGCCCGACAGGGCGCAGTAGAGCCCGACAGAGCCCGACAGAGCCCAGTAGAGCCCGACAGAGCCCGACAGGGCCCGACAGGGCCCGACAGGGAACAATAGAGCCCGACAGAGCCCGACAGATCCCGACAGGGCCCGACAGGGAACAGTAGAGCCCAGTAGAGCCCGACAGAGCCCGACAGGGCCCGACAGGGTCCAGTAGAGCGCGAAAGGGCCCGACAGGGCCCGACAGAGCCCAGTAGAGCCCGACAGAGCCCGACAGGGCCCGACAGAGCCCGACAGGGCCCGACAGGGCCCAGTAGAGCCCGACAGAGCCCGACAGGGCCCGACAGGGCCCGACAGGGCCCAGTTTAGCCCAGTAGAGCCCGACAGGGCCCGACAGGGCCCAGTTTAGCCCAGTAGAGCCCGACAGGGCCAGACAGAGCCCGACAGGGCCCAGTAGAGCCCGACAGGGCCCGACAGGGACCAGTAGAGCCCGACAGAGCCCGACAGAGCCCGACAGGGCCCGACAGGGCCCGACAGGGCCCAGTAGAGCCCGACAGGGCCCGACAGGGCCCAGTAGAGCCCGACAGGGCCCGACAGGGCCCAGTAGAGCCCGACAGGGCCTGACAGGGCCCGACAGCGCCCAGTAGAGCCCGACAGAGCCCGACAGAGCCCGACAGAGCCCGACAGAGCCCGACAGAGCCCGACAGAGCCCGACAGGGCCCAGTAGAGCCCGACAGAGCCCGACACGGCCCGACAGGGCCCGACAGAGCCCGACAGGGCCCGACAGGGCCCGACAGGGCCCATTAGAGCCCGACAGAGCCCGACAGAGCCCGACAGAGCCCAGTTTAGCCCAGTAGAGCCTGACAGGGCCCGACAGGGCCCAGTTTAGCCCAGTAGAGCCGGACAGGGCCAGACAGAGCCCGACAGGGCCCAGTAGAGCCCGACAGGGCCCGACAGAGCCCGACAGAGCCCAACAGGGCCCAGTAGAGCCCGACAGAGCCCGACACGGCCCGACAGGGCCCGACAGGGCCCGACAGGGCCCGACAGGGCCCGACAGGGCCCATTAGAGCCCGACAGAGCCCGACAGAGCCCGACAGAGCCCGACAGAGCCCGACAGAGCCCAGTTTAGCCCAGTAGAGCCGGACAGGGCCAGACAGAGCCCGACAGCGCCCAGTAGAGCCCGACAGAGCCCGACAGAGCCCGACAGAGCCCAGTAGAGCCCGACAGGGCCCGACACGGCCCGACAGGGCCCGACAGAGCCCGACAGGGCCCATTAGAGCCCGACAGAGCCCGACAGAGCCCGACAGAGCCCAGTTTAGCCCAGTAGAGCCCGACAGGGCCCGACAGGGCCCAGTTTAGCCCAGTAGAGCCGGACAGGGCCAGACAGAGCCCGACAGGGCCCAGTAGAGCCCGACAGGGCCCGACAGGGACCAGTAGAGCCTGACAGAACCCGACAGAGCCCGACAGAGCCCGACAGAGCCCGACAGGGCCCGACAGGGCCCGACAGGGCCCGACAGGGCCCAGTAAAGCCCGAAAGAGCCCGACCGAGCCCGACAGGGCCCGACAGAGCCCGACAGGGCCCAGTAGAGCCCAGTAGAGCCCGACAGGGAACAGTAGAGCCCAGTAGAGCCCGACAGAGCCCGACAGGGCCCGACAGGGCCCGACAGGGAACAGTAGAGCCCAGTAGAGCTCGACAGAGCTCGACAGAGCCCGACAGAGCCCGACAGAGCCCGACAGAGCCCGACAGAGCCCGACAGAGCCCGACAGAGCCCGACAGAGCCCAGTAGAGCCCGACAGGGCCCGACAGGGCCCAGTAGAGGCCGACAGAGCCCGACAGAGCCCGACAGAGCCCGACAGAGCCCGACAGAGCCCGACAGAGCCCGACAGGGCCCAGTTAAGCCCAGTAGAGCCCGACAGGGCCTGACAGGGCCCAGTAGAGCCCGACAGGGCCTGACAGGGCCCAGTAGAGCCCGACAGGGCCCAGTAGAGCCCACTAGAGCCCGACAGAGCCCGACAGGGCCCAGTAGAGCCCGACAGGGCCCAGTAGAACCCGACAGGGCCCAGTAGAGCCCGACAGGGCCCAGTTTAGCCCAGTAGAGCCCGACAGGGCCCGACAGAGCCCGACAGGGCCCAGTAGAGCCCGACAGGGCCCGACAGAGCCCAGTAGAGCCCGACAGAGCCCGACAGAGCCTGACAGAGCCCGACAGTGAACAGTAGAGCCCGACAGGGCCCGACAGGACCCAGTAGAGCCCGACAGGGCCCGACATGGAACAGTAGAGCCCGACAGGGCCCAGTAGAGCCCGACAGGGCCCAGTAGAGCCCAGTAGAGCCCAGTAGAGCCCAGTAGAGCCCAGTAGAGCCCGACAGGGCCCGACAGGGCCCAGTAGAGCCCGACAGAGCCCGACAGGGCCCGACAGGGCCCGACAGGGAACAGTAGAGCCCAGTAGAGCCCGACAGAGCCCGACAGAGCCCGACAGAGCCCGGCAGAGCCCGGCAGAGCCCGGCAGAGCCCGACAGGGCCCGACAGGGCCCGACAGGGCCCGACAGGGAACAGTAGAGCCCAGTAGAGCCCGACAGGGCCCGACAGGGCCCGACAGGGCCCAGTAGAGCGCGACAGAGCCCGACAGGGCCCGACAGAGCCCAGTAGAGCCCAGTAGAGCCCGACAGAGCCCGACAGAGCCCGACAGAGCCCGACAGAGCCCGACAGAGCCCGACAGAGCCCGACAGAGCCCGACAGAGCCCGACAGAGCCCGACAGAGCCCGACAGGGAACAGTAGAGCCCAGTAGAGCCCGACAGAGCCCGACAGAGCCCGACAGAGCCCGACAGAGCCCGACAGGGCCCGACAGGGCCCGACAGGGAACAGTAGAGCCCAATAGAGCCCGACAGAGCCCGACAGAGCCCGACAGTGCCCGACAGGGCCCAGTAGAGCCCGACAGGGCCCAGTTTAGCCCAGTAGAGCCCGACAGAGCCCGACAGAGCCCGACAGGGCCCGACAGGGCCCGACAGGGCCCAGTAGAGCCCGACAGAGCCCGACAGAGCCCGACAGAGCCCGACAGAGCCCGACAGAGCCCGACAGGGCCCAGTTTAGCCCAGTAGAGCCCGACAGGGCCCGACAGGGCCCGATAGAGCCTGACAGAGCCCGACAGAGCCCGACAGAGCCCGACAGGGCCCGATAGAGCCTGACAGAGCCCGACAGAGCCCGACAGAGCCCGACAGGGCCCAGTTTAGCCCAGTAGAGCCCGACAGGGCCTGACAGGGCCCAGTTTAGCCCAGTAGAGCCCGACAGGGCCAGACAGAGCCCGACAGGGCCCAGTAGAGCCCGACAGGGCCCGACAGAGCCCGACAGGGACCAGTAGAGCCCGACAGAGCCCGACAGAGCCCGAGAGAGCCCGACAAAGCCCGACAGGGCCCGACAGAGCCCGACAGGGCCCAGTAGAGCCCGACCGAGCCCGACCGAGCCCGACCGAGCCCAGTAGAGCCCGACAGGGCCCGACAGGGCCCGACAGGGCCCAGTAGAGCCCGACAGGGCCCGACAGGGAACAGTAGAGCCCAGTAGAGCCCAGTAGAGCCCGACAGAGCCCGACAGGGCCCGACAGGGCCCGACAGGGAACAGTAGAGCCCAGTAGAGCCCGACAGAGCCCGACAGAGCCCAGTAGAGCCCGACAGAGCCCGACAGGGCCCGACGGGGCCCGACAGGGCCCGACAGGGAACAGTAGAGCCCGACAGGGCCCGACAGGGCCCGACAGGGAACAGTAGAGCCCAGTAGAGCCCAGTAGAGCCCGACAGAGCCCGACAGAGCCCGACAGGGCCCGACAGGGCCCGACAGGGCCCAGTAGAGCCCGACAGGGCCCGACAGGGCCCGACAGGGCCCAGTTTAGCCCAGTAGAGCCCGACAGAGCCCGACAGGGCCCGACAGGGCCCGACAAGGCCCAGTAGAGCCCGACAGAGCCCGACAGAGCCCGACAGAGCCCGACAGAGCCCGACAGAGCCCGACAGGGCCCAGTTTAGCCCAGTAGAGCCCGACAGGGCCCGACAGGGCCCGACAGGGCCCAGTAGAGCCCGACAGAGCCCGACAGAGCCCGACAGAGCCCGACAGAGCCCGACAGAGCCCGACAGGGCCCAGTAGAGCCCGACAGAGCCCGACAGGGCCCAGTTTAGCCCAGTAGAGCCCGACAGGGCCCGACAGGGCCCAGTAGAGCCCGACAGAGCCCGACAGAGCCCGACAGGGAACAGTAGAGCCCGACAGAGCCCGACAGAGCCCGACACAGCCCGACAGAGCCCGACAGAGCCCGACAGAGCCCGACAGGGCCCAGTTTAGCCCAGTAGAGCCCGACAGGGCCCGACAGGGCCCGACAGGGCCCAGTAGAGCCCGACAGAGCCCGACAGAGCCCGACAGAGCCCGACAGAGCCCGACAGGGCCCAGTAGAGCCCGACAGAGCCCGACAGGGCCCAGTTTAGCCCAGTAGAGCCCGACAGGGCCCGACAGGGCCCAGTAGAGCCCGACAGGGCCCGACAGAGCCCGACAGGGCCCAGTAGAGCCCGACAGGGCCCGACAGAGCCCAGTAGAGCCCGACAGAGCCCGACAGAGCCTGACAGAGCCCGACAGGGAACAGTAGAGCCCGACAGAGCCCGACAGAGCCCGACAGAGCCCAGTTTAGCCCAGTAGAGCCCGACAGAGCCCGACAGGGCCCGACAGGGCCCGACAGGGCCCAGTAGAGCCCGACAGAGCCCGACAGAGCCCGACAGAGCCCGACAGAGCCCGACAGAGCCCGACAGAGCCCGACAGAGCCCGACAGAGCCCGACAGGGCCCAGTTTAGCCCAGTAGAGCCCGACAGGGCCCGACAGGGCCCGACAGGGCCCAGTAGAGCCCGACAGAGCCCGACAGAGCCCGACAGAGCCCGACAGAGCCCGACAGAGCCCGACAGAGCCCAGTAGAGCCCGACAGAGCCCGACAGGGCCCAGTTTAGCCCAGTAGAGCCCGACAGGGCCCGACAGGGCCCAGTAGAGCCCGACAGGGCCCGACAGAGCCCGACAGGGCCCAGTAGAGCCCGACAGGGCCCGACAGAGCCCAGTAGAGCCCGACAGAGCCCGACAGAGCCTGACAGAGCCCGACAGGGAACAGTAGAGCCCGACAGGGCCCGACAGGACCCAGTAGAGCCCGACAGGGCCCGACATGGAACAGTAGAGCCCGACAGGGCCCAGTAGAGCCCGACAGGGCCCAGTAGAGCCCGACAGGGCCCAGTAGAGCCCAGTAGAGCCCAGTAGAGCCCAGTAGAGCCCGACAGGGCCCGACAGGGCCCAGTAGAGCCCGACAGAGCCCGACAGGGCCCGACAGGGCCCGACAGGGAACAGTAGAGCCCAGTAGAGCCCGACAGAGCCCGACAGAGCCCGACAGAGCCCGACAGAGCCCGACAGAGCCCGGCAGAGCCCGGCAGAGCCCGACAGGGAACAGTAGAGCCCAGTAGAGCCCGACAGAGCCCGACAGGGCCCGACAGGGCCCAGTAGAGCGCGACAGAGCCCGACAGGGCCCGACAGAGCCCAGTAGAGCCCAGTAGAGCCCGACAGAGCCCGACAGAGCCCGACAGAGCCCGACAGAGCCCGACAGAGCCCGACAGAGCCCGACAGGGAACAGTAGAGCCCAACAGAGCCCGACAGAGCCCGACAGAGCCCGACAGAGCCCGACAGAGCCCGACAGAGCCCGACAGAGCCCGACAGAGCCCGACAGGGCCCGACAGGGAACAGTAGAGCCCAATAGAGCCCGACAGAGCCCGACAGAGCCCGACAGAGCCCGACAGGGCCCAGTAGAGCCCGACAGGGCCCAGTTTAGCCCAGTAGAGCCCGACAGAGCCCGACAGAGCCCGACAGGGCCCGACAGAGCCCGACAGGGCCCAGTAGAGCCCGACAGAGCCCGACAGGGCCCAGTTTAGCCCAGTAGAGCCCGACAGGGCCCGACAGGGCCCGATAGAGCCTGACAGAGCCCGACAGAGCCCGACAGGGCCCGATAGAGCCTGACAGAGCCCGACAGAGCCCGACAGGGCCCGACAGGGCCCAGTTTAGCCCAGTAGAGCCCGACAGGGCCTGACAGGGCCCAGTTTAGCCCAGTAGAGCCCGACAGGGCCAGACAGAGCCCGACAGGGCCCAGTAGAGCCCGACAGGGCCCGACAGAGCCCGACAGGGACCAGTAGAGCCCGACAGAGCCCGACAGAGCCCGAGAGAGCCCGACAAAGCCCGACAGGGCCCGACAGAGCCCGACAGGGCCCAGTAGAGCCCGACCGAGCCCGACCGAGCCCGACCGAGCCCGACCGAGCCCAGTAGAGCCCGACAGGGCCCGACAGGGCCCGACAGGGCCCGACAGGGCCCAGTAGAGCCCGACAGGGCCCGACAGGGAACAGTAGAGCCCAGTAGAGCCCAGTAGAGCCCGACAGAGCCCGACAGAGCCCGACAGAGCCCGACAGGGCCCGACAGGGCCCGACAGGGCCCGACAGGGAACAGTAGAGCCCAGTAGAGCCCGACAGAGCCCGACAGAGCCCAGTAGAGCCCGACAGAGCCCGACGGGGCCCGACAGGGCCCGACAGGGAACAGTAGAGCCCGACAGGGCCCGACAGGGCCCGACAGGGAACAGTAGAGCCCAGTAGAGCCCAGTAGAGCCCGACAGAGCCCGACAGAGCCCGACAGGGCCCGACAGGGCCCAGTAGAGCCCGACAGGGCCCGACAGGGCCCGACAGGGCCCAGTTTAGCCCAGTAGAGCCCGACAGAGCCCGACAGGGCCCGACAGGGCCCGACAGGGCCCAGTAGAGCCCGACAGAGGCCGACAGAGCCCGACAGAACCCGACAGGGCCCGACAGGGCCCAGTTTAGCCCAGTAGAGCCCGACAGGGCCCGACAGGGCCCAGTAGAGCCCGACAGAGCCCGACAGAGCCCGACAGAGCCCGACAGAGCCCGACAGAGCCCGACAGAGCCCGACAGGGCCCAGTAGAGCCCGACAGAGCCCGACAGGGCCCAGTTTAGCCCAGTAGAGCCCGACAGGGCCCGACAGGGCCCAGTTTAGCCCAGTAGAGCCCGACAGGGCCAGACAGAGCCCGACAGGGCCCAGTAGAGCCCGACAGGGCCCGACAGAGCCCGACAGGGACCAGTAGAGCCCGACAGAGCCCGAGAGAGCCCGACAGGGCCCGAGAGAGCCCGACAGGGCCCAGTAGAGCCCGACAGAGCCCAGTAGAGCCCGACAGAGCCCAGTAGAGCCCGACAGAGCCCGACAGAGCCCGACCGAGCCCGACAGGGCCCGACCGAGCCCGACAGGGCCCGACAGGTCCCAGTAGAGCCCGACAGAGCCCGACAGAGCCCAGTAGAGCCCGACAGTGCCCGACAGGGCCCGACAGGGAACAATAGAGCCCGACAGAGCCCGACAGAGCCCGACAGGGAACAGTAGAGCCCAGTAGAGCCCGACAGAGCCCGACAGGGTCCAGTAGAGCGCGAAAGGGCCCGACAGGGCCCGACAGAGCCCAGTAGAGCCCGACAGAGCCCGACAGGGCCCGACAGAGCCCGACAGGGCCCGACAGGGCCCAGTAGAGCCCGACAGAGCCCGACAGGGCCCGACAGGGCCCAGTTTAGCCCAGTAGAGCCCGACAGGGCCCAGTTTAGCCCAGTAGAGCCCGACAGGGCCCAGTTTAGCCCAGTAGAGCCCGACAGGGCCAGACAGAGCCCGACAGGGCCCAGTAGAGCCCGACAGGGCCCGACAGGGCCCAGTAGAGCCCGACAGAGCCCGACAGGGCCCAGTAGAGCCCGACAGAGCCCGACAGGGCCCGACAGGGCCCAGTTAAGCCCAGTAGAGCCCGACAGGGCCTGACAGGGCCCAGTAGAGCCCGACAGGGCCTGACAGGGCCCAGTAGAGCCCGACAGAGCCCAGTAGAGCCCGACAGAGCCCAGTAGAGCCCGACAGGGCCCAGTAGAGCCCAGTACAGCCCGACAGGGCCCGACAGATCCCGACAGGGCCCAGTAGAGCCCGACAGAGCCCAGTAGAGCCCGACAGGGCCCGACAGGGCCCAGTAGAGCCCGACAGGGCCCAGTAGAGCCCGACAGGGCCCAGTAGAGCCCGACAGGGCCCAGTAGAGCCCGACAGGGCCCAGTAGAGCCCGACAGGGCCCGACAGGGCCCGACAGAGCCCGACAGGGAACAGTAGACCCCAGTAGAGCCCGACAGAGCCCGACAGGGCCCAGTAGAGCCCGACAGAGCCCGACAGAGCCCGACAGGGCCCAGTAGAGCCCGACAGAGCCCAGTTTAGCCCAGTAGAGCCCGACAGGGCCCGACAGGGAACAGTAGGGCCCGACAGGGAACAGTAGGGCCCGACAGGGAACAGTAGGGCCCGACAGGGAACAGTAGGGCCCGACAGGGAACAGTAGGGCCCGACAGGGCCCGACAGGGCCCGACAGGGAACAGTAGGGCCCGACAGGGCCCGACAGGGAACAGTAGGGCCCGACAGGGAACAGTAGGGCCCGACAGGGAACAGTAGGGCCCGACAGGGCCCCACAGGGCCCCACAGGGCCCCACAGAGCCCGACAGGGAACAGTAGAGCCCAGTAGAGCCCGACAGGGAACAGTAGAGCCCAGTAGAGCCCGACAGGGCCCAGTAGAGCCCCCACAGAGCCCCCACAGAGCCCCCACAGAGCCCCCACAGAGCCCCCACAGAGCCCCCACAGAGCCCCCACAGAGCCCCCACAGAGCCCCCACAGAGCCCCCACAGAGCCCCCACAGAGCCCCCACAGAGCCCCCACAGAGCCCCCACAGAGCCCAACCGTGCCCAAGAGAGACCGCCAGAGCCCGCCAGAGCTCATTGCCCATTGCTCCGCAGGGCACCCCAACACGTGTCTTGGATCCTCAGAGCTCCCCCTTCCTCCTCAGGGCTCCCCAAAACGTTTCTTGGTTCCTCAGGGCTCCCCAAAACATGTCTTGCTTCCTCAGGGCTCCCCAAAACGTGTCTTGCTTCCTCGGGGATCCCCATTACTTCCCAGGGCTCACCAAAACGTGTCTTGGTTTCTCAGGGCTCCCCATTGCTCCCCAGCGCTCTGCAAAACGTGTCTTGGTTCCCTAAGGTACACTTTGCTATTAATTCCCTTTCCATCATTCCTATGGCTCTTGAGCGTAGTGAGCTTTTCTTCCACAGCTTTCCAATCGTGGCTATTACCACGGGCTCATTCCTCCGAGAATCTGGACCTCCAACTCGCCCGGTGCCTCCATCAGTAATCGGGGACGGCGCCTGCCATCCTGCCGCCATCGGTTGGTGTCGGGTGAGTGACTCGGGGCGCTGCTGGCCGAGAGCGGTTTTAGATCGCTTACCGTGCGACGTTAGAGTGATGGCAAGGGGGACTATTACTGCTTTGACAAAATATGCCGGGCATACTCAGGTGAGACTCGATTCAGAGTGATCTGTACCTGGACGGGAAATGCCGAAAGCTAAAGGGGGGCGCTTCTGTTGAGTCGAAGTTCAGATGGGACCCCCTTGCTTACTAAACTCCTGCTCAGAGAGGAGTCTAAGTGCAGCAGGGTCCAAACTTAGCCCCAGGCTGGATCTACGCTTTGTGTCTGTTGTGAGGTTCGGAATGGACGCCCTTGCTTTCTAAACTCTTCCTCGGAGAAGAGTCTAGGTGCGGCTGGATCCAAACTTAGCCCCAGATGGATCTACAGCTCATGTCTACAATACACAGAGCGTAGGGGAAACACCTAAGGGATTACATTTATATATGGCCAAAGGATTGCATGTGCTCACTCAACCCCTTATATCACTTAGCTGGGATTTCAGAGTTTCATCATTCTGCACCTCGACGTCCTTACCTCCCCTCCAGGGGCCTGGGGTCTGGTGGATTGCGGTCCGGATCCTTGGTCCCTGGAGGCAAACTCTCAGGCAAAGTCCATGAAAACAAGTAACCGAACAGAGTGGTACGGCGGGAGGGCTGACTCCAACTGCTGCCTTTGCTGAGGTCCCACCTGAGTGTAGAAATTCCTGGGTATTTATACCCTTACACACTATTTACCCACCCCTCACACCATGATAGCAACAATAGCAACAGTTGTGTCTGGAGTCTTCTTGCTTCTTAGTGGATCCTTTGCACTGACCTCAGACAGGCCTTTGCTTTGTGCAGCTCTAGATACGGTTTACGGTCCATAGGCACTTCATGCCAGCCTTGAATGTAGTGTTTTCTGTGAATGAATCCTATTTGTTCAAAGAAGTGCAATGCGGGCCTGATCTCACAGGTGGCGATCGTAGTCTGTAGCTGCTTTTGTTGCCGTGAAGCAAAGGTCATAATGACAAGTGATATACTCTTAAGAGGCATTTTTCTTTAGCTAAAAAGACTCATATTGACAACGCGGTCACCTACAAAGAAAAAAAATTAGTTAAGACACTGTCTGTGAAATAACAGCACGCTAGTCAACAATGATCTTTGGTATCAACTGTAAAACACAAGTGAAGGGACTGTCCACTCCCCCTGCCCATGGATACTCTAGCCTGGATGATGGTACAAATTTTGCCTACAGACTTGAATGTGTCAATAGATTAACCATGGACGCCTGGGGCTCGGTCCACCCACACCTGACTCCATGCCTCCGGGCAGAGCAGCTCCAAGACAAACACGCACATGTGCAGACTGATGCTGCACAGAACGCTACAAACACCACCACTCCAACAGGACCAAAGTCATTCAACCATGAGAACAACAGAGACGGCACCAAAACAAACTACAGGGAGGCAGTGGTGAGGCGAGGAGCCTCTACTGCTACCCCAAAACAAAAAGGAGCCGAACATCACGGCTCCTTACGAGACGGCGCCACTGGCACAACAAACAAACGGAGACGGCGCCACTGGCACAACAAACAGAGACGGCGCAAGTGCAAGTAACTCCTGCAAAACCTAAAGACTTCAGGATGCTGGGAAGAAGTGCCAGTCCCTTAGACTGGATGGGTAGGGAGCAGAGCTGCCCACGCAGCCCAGAACTACACTATAAAACACGACTGACCAGAAATGTCCGAGATGCAGGAACCATCCACGCTTTCAGCTGCTGATACAAGAAAACCGGCACCCAACTGGCAACAGGCCAATTGGCACCGGCATTCCAGACCCCGGGATGGCACCTGAGATGCCGGTCGTGCCCCTCGGGCACGACGAGACCCCAGGATCGTCTGAACGGCGCAAGGCAGGCTTCCCGAAGTGCACAACAACGCAGACACAGGCTGGAGCTGCCCTGCCCAAGCTGGCATCGCACTGTAAGGTTCCCTGCGCCCTTTACCCACCCAAAGGGGACTGTTCCTGGACAGTCCTTTCCCCTCTGAGACCTTTAGCCCCCCGCCCCTGCAGTTCCCAGCCCCTCCCCAGCCCCCGTGCCTCCACTTAGCTTTCAGAGGGCCGAGGGACCGAATCCATCCACGGAGGAAAACACCACATGGGCTCACGGGGATCTTCCTGCATTGCCGGGTTCCTCATCAACATCTGCAACAACACAAGTTAACACACACTCACTAAGCAGTGCCAGCACTAAATATCACGTGCATCAACACCGACGACATCCACAGCACCCACCTCCCCCGAAGTTCCCAGGCGTTCCATTCAGCCTCTCGTGCCATGGGCGCAGGCAGAAACCCTCATCACTCGTTGCACCTAAGACAGCAGAAAAAGAGCTCTAGTGCTTGGGACAAGTCCCCAGCCCCACACTCCTCCTCACCCCTACCCCTGCTCACTGCAAACGGTCCTCTGAGTCCAAAGGGGTCCACAAAGCCCCTGCAAAACAAGAAGGAAACGCTGAACCGAGTCACCAGGCAATGCTGTGCTCCTGAACACCAGCCACCTCCTCACCTTCTTGGCTGCTGGTCGGCGTGCGGCTTCGCCCCTCCGAGCTTGCCTGTAGCGCCTGCTAAAACAAAGGCGCATGCTCAGATACTGCCCAAAAGCACAGCCTGCCCACAGACGGTCCCATGTCCCGCCCCTTTACCTGGGCTGCTCGCCCACCTGGCCTCCGTCACCTTCACCTGCCACGCTGTTGACCGCGTTGAGGCCCAGCTACCACCTGTAAAACACAAGCAAAGGATGCTGAGACCTGCACCAGAAACACAACACCTGAAATGAGACGCTGCTTCGGCCCAGCGCTCCTTGCTCACCTCGACCGAGGAGCTGCGGTGCCAATACCCGGCTTTCCTCCTCGCTTCGCACCTATAAAATAGAGAAACAACCAAACTTACATAGAGGCACATGGCACACCTTCCCTCTGAGACCTCGCACCGGCCCACCTGCTTATGGCGCTCGGCTTGCCTCTTCCGTCGCTCTTTTGGGCCAAGTTTTCCCTCTGCATCTGAAATCAAGGTATTCAACAGGTCACCCAGATGCTGATCAACAGCTTGACCATTCCACAGGTCTGCTTTCTATTCACAAAGAACACCAGAAGCTCTAATCGAGCCCCTAAATTACTGGTGAAGGGACTGCCCACTGCCCCTGCCCACAGCTGCTCCGTCCTAGATGACTGAACAACCTTTGCCCACACTATTACATATATCAAGAGATTAACCATGGACTCCTAGGGCTCAGTCCACCCACCCATGACTCTACGTCTCCAGGCAGAGCAGCTCCGAGCCAAACGCGCACATGCGAAGACTGACGCTCCACAGAACGCTACAAACAGCACGACTGCAACAGCACCAAAAACGCTCGACAATGAGAATGACTCCAAGACCAGAGACTGCATCAATCAAAAGAACCTGTGGGGAGGCAGAAGAGAGGCGAGAAGCCTCTACTGCAACCCCAAAACAAAAAGGAGCCGAACGTCACGGCCCCTTACGAGACGGCGGCACTGGCACAAACCAACCAACTGACCGAGACGGCGGCACTGGCACAAACCAACCAACTGACCGAGACGGCGGCACTGGCACAAACCAACCAACCGACCGAGACGGTGGCACTGGCAAAACGCTCCCGCAAGACCTAAGAACTTCTTCCCAGCATCCTGAAGTGCCAGTCCCTTAGACTGGATGGGTAGAGAGGAGAGCTGCCCACGCAGCCCTGAACACCACCATAAAACAACTGACCAGAAATGTCCAAGGCGCAAGAACCATCCACGCTTTCGGCTGCTGATACAAGAAAACTGGCACCCAATTGGTGATAGGCCAATCGGCACCCGCATTCCAGACCCCGGGATGGCGCCTGAGATGTCTGTCATGCCCCTCGGGCACGACGAGACCCCAGGATCGTCTGAACGGCGCAAGGCAGGCTTCCCGAAGTGCACAACAACGCAGACACAGGCTGGAGCTGCCCTGCCCAAGCTGGCATCGCACTGTAAGGTTCCCTGCGCCCTTTACCCACCCAAAGGGAACTGGTCCTGGACGGCCCTTTCCCCTCTGAGACCTTTAGCCCCTCGCCCCTGCAATTCCCAGCCCCTCCCCAGCCCCCGTGCCTCCACTTAGCTTTCAGAGGGCCAAGGGACTGAATCCATCCGGGGAGGAAAACACCACATGGGCTCATGGGGATCTTCCTGCAGTTGCCAGTTTCCCCTTCATCCCCTGCAATAAGAAAAGAAAACAGACACACACTATTGAGCACCAGGGTAATATTTACCAGTACTAGTCTAACAGCCACTGCGCACCTTGGCTGAGTTCTGGGAAGGACATTTGAATGATCCATCCACCAGGGGCCACCGCCCACTGCAAGGGTTCTGGGGACAACACCGTGTTCTGTGGGTGATCAGGCAGGCGATGAGCCACCCCAGAGCCAGAAAGACACTCTGCCTTATGGCCCCGCTGCTTCCTGCAGAAGTGCTAGAACTCCATTTACAGATACAAGACGCTCACTCTAACCCCTGCTAGATCACCTGAGCGTCAGTCCTAGGAGAAAAGATTATACCAGCAGCTTGGTATACAGCAGTAAAAACCAAAGAAACAATGCTCCATTTTCATTGCAGTCAGGGGTTCTGGGAAAACGTGAAGCACCTGAAATTGATTTAGTAAATTACACATACTTACAAACACACTTTCTGCTACAGCTGCTGTTGAACCTTTGCTGCTCCTGGAGCTCTTACCTCTAGCAGACACCTCCACTTCTCCAAACAGGTCTGTCCATGCTGACTAAACAGCTCAAAAGCTGCCCACTGCTGAAGGAGCAGCAGAGAACCAGCACCAAAGCAGCCCTGGAGCAGAATGAGCTCCTGCCCAGGGGCTGGGGCTCAAATACCCCGGGCCCCGCCCACCCCCCTCCCACAATCCCCTGGGGAAGGGGCGGGGTCAATCGGCCCAGGCCCCGCCCACCACCCTGACCAATCCCCTGGGGAAGGGGCGGGGTCAATAATTAATATGGTAATAAATAGATTCTACGAGAATCTCTTCTAAAAAGTAACCCAGGGCTTTCTTTGCCTCCCCAGGACTCCAAAGGTCTCCCCAGGACCCCCCTCATCCTCCAGGGCTCTCCGGACCCTCCCCAGCTATCGCCTCGTCTCCCTGGGGCTCCCCTGAGATCCGCCGTCCTCCCCAGGGTTCGCATCGATTCCCCGAGGCTGCCAAGTTCTCCCCAGGGCTCGTCTTGGTTCCCCAGGGCTCCCCAAGACGTGTCTTGGTTCCCCGGGCTCCCCATTCCTCCCCAGGCTCCCCAAAACGTGTCTTGGTTCCCCGGGGCTCCCCATTCCTCCCCAGGGCTCCCCAAAACGTGTCTTGGTTCCCCGGGCTCCCCATTCCTCCCCAGGCTCCCCAAAACGTGTCTTGGTTCCCCGGGGCTCCCCAAAACGTGTCTTGGTTCCCCGGGGCTCCCCATTCCTCCCCAGGGCTCCCCAAAACATGTCTTGGTTCCCCGGGGCTCCCCATTCCTCCCCAGGCTCCCCAAAACGTGTCTTGGTTCCCCAGGGCTCCCCAAAACGTGTCTTGGTTCCTCAGGGCTCCACATTCCTCCACAGGGCTCCCCAAAACGTGTCTTGGTTCCCCCGGGCTCCCCAAAACGTGTCTTGGTTCCCCAGAGCTCCCCATTCCTCCCCAGGGCTCCCCAAAACGTGTCTTGGTTCCCCGGGCTCCCCATTCCTCCCCAGGCTCCCCAAGACGTGTCTTGGTTCCTCAGGGCTCCACATTCCTCCCCAGGGCTCCCCAAAACGTGTCTTGGTTCCTCAGGGTTCCCCAAAACGTGTCTTGGTTCCTCAGGGCTCCCCAAGACGTGTCTTGGTTCCTCAGGGCTCCACATTCCTCCCCAGGGCTCCCCAAAACGTGTCTTGGTTCCTCAGAGCTCCCCAAGACGTGTCTTGGTTCCCCAGAGCTCCCCATTCCTCCCCAGGGCCCCCCCGACAGGGCCCGACAGAGCCCGACAGGGCCCGACAGGGAACAGTAGAGCCCAGTAGAGCCCGACAGAGCCCGACAGAGCCCGACAGGGCCCGACAGGGCCCAGTAGAGCCCGACAGAGCCCGACAGAGCCCGACAGGGCCCGACAGAGCCCGACAGAGCCCGACAGGGCCCAGTAGAGCCCGACAGAGCCCGACAGGGCCCGACAGGGAACAGTAGAGCCCAGTAGAGCCCGACAGAGCCCGACAGAGCCCGACAGAGCCCGACAGGGCCCGACAGAGCCCGACAGAGCCCGACAGGGCCCGACAGAGCCCGACAGAGCCCGACAGAACCTGACAGAGGCCGACAGAGCCCGACAGAGCCCGACAGAGCCCGACAGAGCCCGAGAGGGCCCGACAGAGCCCGAAAGGGCCCGACAGGGAACAGTAGAGCCCAGTAGAGCCCGACAGAGCCCGACAGAGCCCGACAGAGCCCGACAGGGCCCGACAGAGCCCGACAGAGCCCGACAGGGCCCGACAGAGCCCGACAGAGCCCGAGAGGGCCCGACAGAGCCCGACAGGGCCCAGTAGAGCCCGACAGAGCCCGACAGGGCCCGACAGGGCCCGACAGAGCCCGACAGAGCCCGACAGGGCCCAGTAGAGCCCGACAGAGCCCGACAGAGCCCGACAAAGCCCGACAGGGCCCGACAGGGCCCAGTAGAGCCCGACAGGGCCCGACAGAGCCCGACAGAGCCCGACAGAGCCCGACAGGGCCCGACAGAGCCCGACAGAGCCCAGTAGAGCCCGACAGAGCCCGACAGAGCCCGACAGAGCCCGACAGGGCCCGACAGAGCCCGACAGAGCCCAGTAGAGCTCGACAGAGCCCGACAGAGCCCGACAGTGCCCGACAGGGCCCAGTAGAGCCCGACAGAGCCCGACAGAGCCCGACAGGGCCCGACAGGGCCCGACAGAGCCCGACAGAGCCCAGTAGAGCCCGAGAGAGCCCGACAGAGCCCGAGAGAGCCCGACAGAGCCCGACAGAGCCCGACAGAGCCCGACAGGGCCCAGTTTAGCCCAGTAGAGCCCGACAGAGCCCGACAGAGCCCGACAGAGCCCAGTAGAGCCCGACAGAGCCCGACAGGGCCCGACAGGGCCCGACAGGGCCCAGTAGAGCCCGACAGAGCCCGACAGAGCCCGACAGAGCCCGACAGGGCCCAGTAGAGCCCAACAGAGCCCGACAGAGCCCGACAGGGCCCGACAGAGCCCAACAGAGCCCGACAGAGCCCAGTAGAGCCCGACAGAGCCCGACAGAGCCCGACAGGGCCCGACAGGGCCCGACAGAGGCCGACAGGGCCCGACAGAGCCCGACAGGGCCCGACAGGGAACAGTAGAGCCCAGTAGAGCCCGACAGAGCCCGACAGGGCCCGACAGAGCCCGACAGGGCCCAGTAGAGCCTGACAGAGCCCGACAGGGCCCGACAGGGCCCGACAGGGCCCAGTAGAGCCCGACAGAGCCCGACAGAGCCCGACAGGGCCCGACAGAGCCCGACAGAGCCCGACAGAAACCGACAGAGCCCGACAGGGCCCAGTAGAGCCCGACAGAGCCCGACAGAGCCCGACAGGGCCCGACAGGGAACAGTAGAGCCCAGTAGAGCCCGACAGAGCCCGACAGAGCCCGACAGAGCCCGACAGGGCCCGACAGAGCCCGACAGAACCCGACAGAGCCCGACAGAGCCCGACAGGGCCCGAAAGGGCCCGACAGAGCCCGACAGAGCCCGACAGAGACCAGTAGAGCCCGACAGAGCCCGACAGAGCCCGACAGGGCCCGACAGGGCCCGACAGAACCTGACAGAGCCCGACAGAGACCAGTAGAGCCCGACAGAGCCCGACAGAGCCCGACAGGGCCCGACAGGGCCCGACAGAGCCCGACAGAGCCCGACAGGGCCCGACAGGGAACAGTAGAGCCCAGTAGAGCCCGACAGAGCCCGACAGAGCCCGACAGGGCCCGACAGGGCCCGACAGGGCCCAGTAGAGCCCGACAGAGCCCGACAGAGCCCGACAGAGCCCGACAGGGCCCGACAGGGCCCGACAGAGCCCGACAGGGCCCGACAGAGCCCGACAGAACCCGACAGGGCCCGACAGGGCCCAGTAGAGCCCGACAGAGCCCGACAGAGCCCGACAGAGCCCGACAGGGCCCGACAGGGCCCAGTAGAGCCCGACAGGGCCCGACAGAGCCCGACAGAGCCCGACAGAGCCCGACAGGGCCCGACAGAGCCCGACAGAGCCCAGTAGAGCCCGACAGAGCCCGACAGAGCCCGACAGAGCCCGACAGGGCCCGACAGAGCCCGACAGAGCCCAGTAGAGCTCGACAGAGCCCGACAGAGCCCGACAGAGCCCGACAGGGCCCAGTAGAGCCCGACAGAGCCCGACAGAGCCCGACAGCGCCCGACAGGGCCCGACAGAGCCCGACAGAGCCCGACAGACCCCAATAGAGCCCGACAGAGCCCAGTAGAGCCCGACAGAGCCCGACAGGGCCCGACAGAGCCCAGTAGAGCCCGACAGAGCCCGACAGGGCCCGACAGAGCCCGACAGAGCCCGACAGAGCCCGACAGGGCCCGACAGAGCCCGACAGAGCCCGACAGAACCCGACAGAGCCCGACAGGGCCCGACAGGGCCCGACAGAGCCCGACAGGGCCCGACAGGGCCCGACAGGGAACAGTAGAGCCCAGTAGAGCCCGACAGAGCCCGACAGAACCCGACAGAGCCCGACAGAGCCCAACAGGGCCCGACACGGCCCGACAGAGCCCGACAGAGCCCGACAGAACCCGACAGAGCCCGACAGAGCCCAGTAGAGCCCGACAGAGCCCGACAGAGCCCGACAGGGCCCGACAGAGCCCGACAGGGCCCAGTAGAGCCCGACAGAGCCCGACAGGGCCCGACAGGGCCCGACAGGGCCCAGTAGAGCCCGACAGAGCCCAGTAGAGCCCGACAGAGCCCGACAGAGCCCGACAGGGCCTGACAGGGCCTGACAGAGCCCGACAGAGCCCGACAGGGCCCGACAGAGCCCGACAGAGCCTGACAGGGCCCAGTAGAGCCCGACAGAGCCCGACAGAGCCCGACAGAGCCCGACAAAGCCCGACAGAGCCGGACAGGGCCCGACAGAGCCCAACAGAGCCCGACAGAGCCCGACAGGGCCCAGTAGAGCCCGACAGAGCCCGACAGAGCCCGACAGAGCCCGACAGGGCCCGACAGAGCCCGACAGGGCCCGACAGAGCCCGACAGAGCCCAGTAGAGCCCGACAGAGCCCGACAGAGCCCGACAGAGCCCGACAGGGCCCGACAGGGCCCGACAGAGCCCGACAGAGCCCGACAGGGCCCGACAGAGCCCGACAGGGCCCGACAGGGAACAGTAGAGCCCAGTAGAGCCCGACAGAGCCCGACAGAGCCCGACAGAGCCCGACAGGGCCCGACAGAGCCCGACAGGGCCCAGTAGAGCCCGACAGAGCCCGACAGGGCCCGACAGGGCCCGACAGGGCCCAGTAGAGCCCGACAGAGCCCGACAGAGCCCGACAGGGCCCGACAGAGCCCGACAGAGCCCTACAGGGCCCGACAGAGCCCGACAGAGCCCGACAGGGCCCAGTAGAGCCCGACAGAGCCCGACAGAGCCCGACAAAGCCCGACAGGGCCCGACAGGGCCTGACAGAGCCCGACAGGGCCCGACAAAGCCCGACAGAGCCCGACAGAGCCGGACAGGGCCCGACAGAGCCCAACAGAGCCCGACAGAGCCCGACAGGGCCCAGTAGAGCCCGACAGAGCCCGACAGAGCCCGACAGAGCCCGACAGGGCCCGACAGAGCCCGACAGGGCCCGACAGAGCCTGACAGAGCCCAGTCGAGCTCGACAGGGCCCGACAGAGACCGACAGAGCCCGACAGAGCCCGACAGGGCCCGACAGAGCCCGACAGAGCCCAGTAGAGCCCGACAGAGCCCGACAGAGCCCGACAGAGCCCGACAGGGCCCGACAGAGCCCGACAGAGCCCAGTAGAGCTCGACAGAGCCCGACAGAGCCCGACAGAGCCCGACAGGGCCCGACAGGGCCCGACAGAGCCCGACAGAGCCCAGTAGAGCCCGACAGAGCCCAGTAGAGCCCGACAGAGCCCGACAGGGCCCGACAGAGCCCAGTAGAGCCCGACAGAGCCCGACAGGGCCCGACAGAGCCCGACAGAGCCCGACAGGGCCCGACAGAGCCCGACAGGGCCCGACAGGGCCCGACAGAGCCCGACAGAGCCCGACAGGGCCCAGTAGAGCCCGACAGAGCCCGACAGAGCCCGACAGAGCCCGACAGGGCCCGACAGGGAACAGTAGAGCCCAGTAGAGCCCGACAGAGCCCGACAGAGCCCGACAGAGCCCGACAGGGCCCGACAGAGCCCGACAGAACCCGACAGAGCCCGACAGAGCCCAACAGGGCCCGACACGGCCCGACAGAGCCCGACAGAGCCCGACAGAACCCGACAGAGCCCGACAGAGCCCAGTAGAGCCCGACAGAGCCCGACAGAGCCCGACAGAGCCCGACAGGGCCCGACAGGGCCCGACAGAGCCCGACAGAGCCCGACAGGGCCCGACAGAGCCCGACAGGGCCCGACAGGGAACAGTAGAGCCCAGTAGAGCCCAACAGAGCCCGACAGAACCCGACAGAGCCCGACAGGGCCCGACAGGGCCCGACAGGGCCCAGTAGAGCCCGACAGAGCCCGACAGGGCCCGACAGGGCCCGACAGGGCCCAGTAGAGCCCGACAGAGCCCAGTAGAGCCCGACAGAGCCCGACAGAGCCCGACAGGGCCTGACAGGGCCTGACAGAGCCCGACAGGGCCCGACAGAGCCCGACAGAGCCCGACAGGGCCTGACAGGGCCTGACAGAGCCCGACAGGGCCCGACAGAGCCCGACAGGGCCCGACAGAGCCCGACAGAGCCCGACAGAGCCCGACAGAGCCCGACAGGGCCCGACAGGGAACAGTAGAGCCCAGTAGAGCCCGACAGAGCCCGACAGAGCCCGACAGAGCCCGACAGGGCCCGACAGAGCCCGACAGGGCCCAGTAGAGCCCGACAGAGCCCGACAGGGCCCGACAGGGCCCGACAGGGCCCAGTAGAGCCCGACAGAGCCCAGTAGAGCCCGACAGAGCCCGACAGAGCCCGACAGGGCCCGACAGAGCCCGACAGGGCCCGACAGAGCCCGACAGAGCCCTACAGGGCCCGACAGAGCCCGACAGAGCCCGACAGGGCCCAGTAGAGCCCGACAGAGCCCGACAGGGCCCGACAGAGCCCGACAGAGCCCGACAGAGCCGGACAGGGCCCGACAGAGCCCAACAGAGCCCGACAGAGCCCGACAGGGCCCAGTAGAGCCCGACAGAGCCCGACAGAGCCCGACAGAGCCCGACAGGGCCCGACAGAGCCCGACAGGGCCCGACAGAGCCTGACAGAGCCCAGTCGAGCTCGACAGAGCCCGACAGAGCCCGACAGGACCCGACAGGGCCCAGTAGAGCCCGACAGGGCCCGACAGAGCCCGACAGAGCCCGACAGAGCCCGACAGGGCCCGACAGGGCCCGACAGAACCCGTCAGAGACCAGTAGAGCCCGACAGAGCCCGACAGAGCCCGACAGAGCCCGACAGGGCCCGACCGAGCCCGACAGAGCACAGTAGAGCCCGACAGAGCCCGACAGAGCCCGACAGAGCCCGACAGGGCCCAGTAGAGCCCAGTAGAACCCGACAGAGCCCAGTAGAGCCCGACAGAGCCCGACAGAGACCGACAGAGCCCGACAGGGCCCGACAGAGCCCGACAGAGCCCGACAGAACCCGACAGAGCCCGACAGAGCCCAGTAGAGCCTGACAGAGCCCGACAGAGCCCGACAGAGCCCGACAGAGCCCGACAGGGCCCGACAGAGCCCGACAGAGCCCGACAGGGCCCGACAGGGCCCGACAGGGAACAGTAGAGCCCAGTAGAGCCCGACAGAGCCCGACAGAACCCGACAGAGCCCGACAGAGGCCAACAGGGCCCGACACGGCCCGACAGAGCCCGACAGAGCCCGACAGAACCCGACAGAGCCCGACAGAGCCCAGTAGAGCCCGACAGAGCCCGACAGAGCCCGACAGGGCCCGACAGAGCCCGACAGGGCCCGACAGAGCCCGACAGGGCCCAGTAGAGCCCGACAGAGCCCGACAGGGCCCGACAGGGCCCGACAGGGCCCAGTAGAGCCCGACAGAGCCCAGTAGAGCCCGACAGAGCCCGACAGAGCCCGACAGGGCCTGACAGGGCCTGACAGAGCCCGACAGGGCCCGACAGAGCCCGACAGAGCCCGACAGGGCCCGACAGAGCCCGACAGAGCCTGACAGGGCCCAGTAGAGCCCGACAGAGCCCGACAGAGCCCGACAGAGCCCGACAAAGCCCGACAGAGCCGGACAGGGCCCGACAGAGCCCAACAGAGCCCGACAGAGCCCGACAGGGCCCAGTAGAGCCCGACAGAGCCCGACAGAGCCCGACAGAGCCCGACAGGGCCCGACAGAGCCCGACAGGGCCCGACAGAGCCCGACAGAGCCCAGTAGAGCCCGACAGAGCCCGACAGAGCCCGACAGAGCCCGACAGGGCCCGACAGGGCCCGACAGAGCCCGACAGAGCCCGACAGGGCCCGACAGAGCCCGACAGGGCCCGACAGGGAACAGTAGAGCCCAGTAGAGCCCGACAGAGCCCGACAGAGCCCGACAGAGCCCGACAGGGCCCGACAGAGCCCGACAGGGCCCAGTAGAGCCCGACAGAGCCCGACAGGGCCCGACAGGGCCCGACAGGGCCCAGTAGAGCCCGACAGAGCCCAGTAGAGCCCGACAGAGCCCGACAGAGCCCGACAGGGCCCGACAGAGCCCGACAGAGCCCTACAGGGCCCGACAGAGCCCGACAGAGCCCGACAGGGCCCAGCAGAGCCCGACAGAGCCCGACAGAGCCCGACAGAGCCCGACAGGGCCCGACAGAGCCCGACAGAGCCCGACAGAAACCGACAGAGCCCGACAGGGCCCAGTAGAGCCCGACAGAGCCCGACAGAGCCCGACAGGGCCCGACAGGGAACAGTAGAGCCCAGTAGAGCCCGACAGAGCCCGACAGAGCCCGACAGAGCCCGACAGGGCCCGACAGAGCCCGACAGAACCCGACAGAGCCCGACAGAGCCCGACAGGGCCCGACAGGGCCCGACAGAGCCCGACAGAGCCCGACAGGGCCCGACAGGGCCCGACAGAGCCCGACAGGGCCCGACAGAGCCCGACAGAACCCGACAGGGCCCGACAGGGCCCAGTAGAGCCCGACAGAGCCCGACAGAGCCCGACAGAGCCCGACAGGGCCCGACAGGGCCCAGTAGAGCCCGACAGGGCCCGACAGAGCCCGACAGAGCCCGACAGAGCCCGACAGGGCCCGACAGAGCCCGACAGAGCCCAGTAGAGCCCGACAGAGCCCGACAGAGCCCGACAGAGCCCGACAGGGCCCGACAGAGCCCGACAGAGCCCAGTAGAGCTCGACAGAGCCCGACAGAGCCCGACAGAGCCCGACAGGGCCCAGTAGAGCCCGACAGAGCCCGACAGAGCCCGACAGGGCCCGACAGGGCCCGACAGAGCCCGACAGAGCCCGACAGACCCCAATAGAGCCCGACAGAGCCCAGTAGAGCCCGACAGAGCCCGACAGGGCCCGACAGAGCCCAGTAGAGCCCGACAGAGCCCGACAGGGCCCGACAGGGCCCAGTAGAGCCCGACAGGGCCCGACAGAGCCCGACAGAGCCCGACAGAGCCCGACAGGGCCCGACAGAGCCCGACAGAGCCCAGTAGAGCCCGACAGAGCCCGACAGAGCCCGACAGAGCCCGACAGGGCCCGACAGAGCCCGACAGAGCCCAGTAGAGCTCGACAGAGCCCGACAGAGCCCGACAGAGCCCGACAGGGCCCAGTAGAGCCCGACAGAGCCCGACAGAGCCCGACAGGGCCCGACAGGGCCCGACAGAGCCCGACAGAGCCCGACAGACCCCAATAGAGCCCGACAGAGCCCAGTAGAGCCCGACAGAGCCCGACAGGGCCCGACAGAGCCCAGTAGAGCCCGACAGAGCCCGACAGGGCCCGACAGAGCCCGACAGAGCCCGACAGAGCCCGACAGGGCCCGACAGAGCCCGACAGAGCCCGACAGAACCCGACAGAGCCCGACAGGGCCCGACAGGGCCCGACAGAGCCCGACAGGGCCCGACAGGGCCCGACAGGGAACAGTAGAGCCCAGTAGAGCCCGACAGAGCCCGACAGAACCCGACAGAGCCCGACAGAGCCCAACAGGGCCCGACACGGCCCGACAGAGCCCGACAGAGCCCGACAGAACCCGACAGAGCCCGACAGAGCCCAGTAGAGCCCGACAGAGCCCGACAGAGCCCGACAGGGCCCGACAGAGCCCGACAGGGCCCAGTAGAGCCCGACAGAGCCCGACAGGGCCCGACAGGGCCCGACAGGGCCCAGTAGAGCCCGACAGAGCCCAGTAGAGCCCGACAGAGCCCGACAGAGCCCGACAGGGCCTGACAGGGCCTGACAGAGCCCGACAGAGCCCGACAGGGCCCGACAGAGCCCGACAGAGCCTGACAGAGCCCGACAAAGCCCGACAGAGCCGGACAGGGCCCGACAGAGCCCAACAGAGCCCGACAGAGCCCGACAGGGCCCAGTAGAGCCCGACAGAGCCCGACAGAGCCCGACAGAGCCCGACAGGGCCCGACAGAGCCCGACAGGGCCCGACAGAGCCCGACAGAGCCCAGTAGAGCCCGACAGAGCCCGACAGAGCCCGACAGAGCCCGACAGGGCCCGACAGGGCCCGACAGAGCCCGACAGAGCCCGACAGGGCCCGACAGAGCCCGACAGGGCCCGACAGGGAACAGTAGAGCCCAGTAGAGCCCGACAGAGCCCGACAGAGCCCGACAGAGCCCGACAGGGCCCGACAGAGCCCGACAGGGCCCAGTAGAGCCCGACAGAGCCCGACAGGGCCCGACAGGGCCCGACAGGGCCCAGTAGAGCCCGACAGAGCCCGACAGAGCCCGACAGGGCCCGACAGAGCCCGACAGAGCCCTACAGGGCCCGACAGAGCCCGACAGAGCCCGACAGGGCCCAGTAGAGCCCGACAGAGCCCGACAGAGCCCGACAAAGCCCGACAGGGCCCGACAGGGCCTGACAGAGCCCGACAGGGCCCGACAAAGCCCGACAGAGCCCGACAGAGCCGGACAGGGCCCGACAGAGCCCAACAGAGCCCGACAGAGCCCGACAGGGCCCAGTAGAGCCCGACAGAGCCCGACAGAGCCCGACAGAGCCCGACAGGGCCCGACAGAGCCCGACAGGGCCCGACAGAGCCTGACAGAGCCCAGTCGAGCTCGACAGGGCCCGACAGAGACCGACAGAGCCCGACAGAGCCCGACAGGGCCCGACAGAGCCCGACAGAGCCCAGTAGAGCCCGACAGAGCCCGACAGAGCCCGACAGAGCCCGACAGGGCCCGACAGAGCCCGACAGAGCCCAGTAGAGCTCGACAGAGCCCGACAGAGCCCGACAGAGCCCGACAGGGCCCGACAGGGCCCGACAGAGCCCGACAGAGCCCAGTAGAGCCCGACAGAGCCCAGTAGAGCCCGACAGAGCCCGACAGGGCCCGACAGAGCCCAGTAGAGCCCGACAGAGCCCGACAGGGCCCGACAGAGCCCGACAGAGCCCGACAGGGCCCGACAGAGCCCGACAGGGCCCGACAGGGCCCGACAGAGCCCGACAGAGCCCGACAGGGCCCAGTAGAGCCCGACAGAGCCCGACAGAGCCCGACAGAGCCCGACAGGGCCCGACAGGGAACAGTAGAGCCCAGTAGAGCCCGACAGAGCCCGACAGAGCCCGACAGAGCCCGACAGGGCCCGACAGAGCCCGACAGAACCCGACAGAGCCCGACAGAGCCCAACAGGGCCCGACACGGCCCGACAGAGCCCGACAGAGCCCGACAGAACCCGACAGAGCCCGACAGAGCCCAGTAGAGCCCGACAGAGCCCGACAGAGCCCGACAGAGCCCGACAGGGCCCGACAGGGCCCGACAGAGCCCGACAGAGCCCGACAGGGCCCGACAGAGCCCGACAGGGCCCGACAGGGAACAGTAGAGCCCAGTAGAGCCCAACAGAGCCCGACAGAGCCCGACAGAGCCCGACAGGGCCCGACAGGGCCCGACAGGGCCCAATAGAGCCCGACAGAGCCCGACAGGGCCCGACAGGGCCCGACAGGGCCCAGTAGAGCCCGACAGAGCCCAGTAGAGCCCGACAGAGCCCGACAGAGCCCGACAGGGCCTGACAGGGCCTGACAGAGCCCGACAGGGCCCGACAGAGCCCGACAGAGCCCGACAGGGCCTGACAGGGCCTGACAGAGCCCGACAGGGCCCGACAGAGCCCGACAGGGCCCGACAGAGCCCGACAGAGCCCAGCAGAGCCCGACAGAGCCCGACAGAGCCCGACAGAGCCCGACAGGGCCCGACAGGGAACAGTAGAGCCCAGTAGAGCCCGACAGAGCCCGACAGAGCCCGACAGAGCCCGACAGGGCCCGACAGAGCCCGACAGGGCCCAGTAGAGCCCGACAGAGCCCGACAGGGCCCGACAGGGCCCGACAGGGCCCAGTAGAGCCCGACAGAGCCCAGTAGAGCCCGACAGAGCCCGACAGAGCCCGACAGGGCCCGACAGAGCCCGACAGGGCCCGACAGAGCCCGACAGAGCCCTACAGGGCCCGACAGAGCCCGACAGAGCCCGACAGGGCCCAGTAGAGCCCGACAGAGCCCGACAGGGCCCGACAGAGCCCGACAGAGCCCGACAGAGCCGGACAGGGCCCGACAGAGCCCAACAGAGCCCGACAGAGCCCGACAGGGCCCAGTAGAGCCCGACAGAGCCCGACAGAGCCCGACAGAGCCCGACAGGGCCCGACAGAGCCCGACAGGGCCCGACAGAGCCTGACAGAGCCCAGTCGAGCTCGACAGAGCCCGACAGAGTCCGACAGGACCCGACAGGGCCCAGTAGAGCCCGACAGGGCCCGACAGAGCCCGACAGAGCCCGACAGAGCCCGACAGGGCCCGACAGGGCCCGACAGAACCCGTCAGAGACCAGTAGAGCCCGACAGAGCCCGACAGAGCCCGACAGAGCCCGACAGGGCCCGACCGAGCCCGACAGAGCACAGTAGAGCCCGACAGAGCCCGACAGAGCCCGACAGAGCCCGACAGGGCCCAGTAGAGCCCAGTAGAACCCGACAGAGCCCAGTAGAGCCCGACAGAGCCCGACAGAGACCGACAGAGCCCGACAGGGCCCGACAGAGCCCGACAGAGCCCGACAGAACCCGACAGAGCCCGACAGAGCCCAGTAGAGCCTGACAGAGCCCGACAGAGCCCGACAGAGCCCGACAGAGCCCGACAGGGCCCGACAGAGCCCGACAGAGCCCGACAGGGCCCGACAGGGCCCGACAGGGAACAGTAGAGCCCAGTAGAGCCCGACAGAGCCCGACAGAACCCGACAGAGCCCGACAGAGGCCAACAGGGCCCGACACGGCCCGACAGAGCCCGACAGAGCCCGACAGAACCCGACAGAGCCCGACAGAGCCCAGTAGAGCCCGACAGAGCCCGACAGAGCCCGACAGGGCCCGACAGAGCCCGACAGGGCCCGACAGAGCCCGACAGGGCCCAGTAGAGCCCGACAGAGCCCGACAGGGCCCGACAGGGCCCGACAGGGCCCAGTAGAGCCCGACAGAGCCCAGTAGAGCCCGACAGAGCCCGACAGAGCCCGACAGGGCCTGACAGGGCCTGACAGAGCCCGACAGGGCCCGACAGAGCCCGACAGAGCCCGACAGGGCCCGACAGAGCCCGACAGAGCCTGACAGGGCCCAGTAGAGCCCGACAGAGCCCGACAGAGCCCGACAGAGCCCGACAAAGCCCGACAGAGCCGGACAGGGCCCGACAGAGCCCAACAGAGCCCGACAGAGCCCGACAGGGCCCAGTAGAGCCCGACAGAGCCCGACAGAGCCCGACAGAGCCCGACAGGGCCCGACAGAGCCCGACAGGGCCCGACAGAGCCCGACAGAGCCCAGTAGAGCCCGACAGAGCCCGACAGAGCCCGACAGAGCCCGACAGGGCCCGACAGGGCCCGACAGAGCCCGACAGAGCCCGACAGGGCCCGACAGAGCCCGACAGGGCCCGACAGGGAACAGTAGAGCCCAGTAGAGCCCGACAGAGCCCGACAGAGCCCGACAGAGCCCGACAGGGCCCGACAGAGCCCGACAGGGCCCAGTAGAGCCCGACAGAGCCCGACAGGGCCCGACAGGGCCCGACAGGGCCCAGTAGAGCCCGACAGAGCCCAGTAGAGCCCGACAGAGCCCGACAGAGCCCGACAGGGCCCGACAGAGCCCGACAGAGCCCTACAGGGCCCGACAGAGCCCGACAGAGCCCGACAGGGCCCAGCAGAGCCCGACAGAGCCCGACAGAGCCCGACAGAGCCCGACAGGGCCCGACAGAGCCCGACAGAGCCCGACAGAAACCGACAGAGCCCGACAGGGCCCAGTAGAGCCCGACAGAGCCCGACAGAGCCCGACAGGGCCCGACAGGGAACAGTAGAGCCCAGTAGAGCCCGACAGAGCCCGACAGAGCCCGACAGAGCCCGACAGGGCCCGACAGAGCCCGACAGAACCCGACAGAGCCCGACAGAGCCCGACAGGGCCCGACAGGGCCCGACAGAGCCCGACAGAGCCCGACAGAGACCAGTAGAGCCCGACAGAGCCCGACAGAGCCCGACAGGGCCCGACAGGGCCCGACAGAACCTGACAGAGCCCGACAGAGACCAGTAGAGCCCGACAGAGCCCGACAGAGCCCGACAGGGCCCGACAGGGCCCGACAGAGCCCGACAGAGCCCGACAGGGCCCGACAGGGAACAGTAGAGCCCAGTAGAGCCCGACAGAGCCCGACAGAGCCCGACAGGGCCCGACAGGGCCCGACAGGTCCCAGTAGAGCCCGACAGAGCCCGACAGAGCCCGACAGAGCCCGACAGGGCCCGACAGGGCCCGACAGAGCCCGACAGGGCCCGACAGAGCCCGACAGAACCCGACAGGGCCCGACAGGGCCCAGTAGAGCCCGACAGAGCCCGACAGAGCCCGACAGAGCCCGACAGGGCCCGACAGGGCCCAGTAGAGCCCGACAGGGCCCGACAGAGCCCGACAGAGCCCGACAGAGCCCGACAGGGCCCGACAGAGCCCGACAGAGCCCAGTAGAGCCCGACAGAGCCCGACAGAGCCCGACAGAGCCCGACAGGGCCCGACAGAGCCCGACAGAGCCCAGTAGAGCTCGACAGAGCCCGACAGAGCCCGACAGAGCCCGACAGGGCCCAGTAGAGCCCGACAGAGCCCGACAGAGCCCGACAGGGCCCGACAGGGCCCGACAGAGCCCGACAGAGCCCGACAGACCCCAATAGAGCCCGACAGAGCCCAGTAGAGCCCGACAGAGCCCGACAGGGCCCGACAGAGCCCAGTAGAGCCCGACAGAGCCCGACAGGGCCCGACAGAGCCCGACAGAGCCCGACAGAGCCCGACAGGGCCCGACAGAGCCCGACAGAGCCCGACAGAACCCGACAGAGCCCGACAGGGCCCGACAGGGCCCGACAGAGCCCGACAGAGCCCGACAGGGCCCGACAGGGCCCGACAGGGAACAGTAGAGCCCAGTAGAGCCCGACAGAGCCCGACAGAACCCGACAGAGCCCGACAGAGCCCAACAGGGCCCGACACGGCCCGACAGAGCCCGACAGAGCCCGACAGAACCCGACAGAGCCCGACAGAGCCCAGTAGAGCCCGACAGAGCCCGACAGAGCCCGACAGGGCCCGACAGAGCCCGACAGGGCCCGACAGAGCCCGACAGGGCCCAGTAGAGCCCGACAGAGCCCGACAGGGCCCGACAGGGCCCGACAGGGCCCAGTAGAGCCCGACAGAGCCCAGTAGAGCCCGACAGAGCCCGACAGAGCCCGACAGGGCCTGACAGGGCCTGACAGAGCCCGACAGAGCCCGACAGGGCCCGACAGAGCCCGACAGAGCCTGACAGGGCCCAGTAGAGCCCGACAGAGCCCGACAGAGCCCGACAGAGCCCGACAAAGCCCGACAGAGCCCGACAGGGCCCGACAGAGCCCAACAGAGCCCGACAGAGCCCGACAGGGCCCAGTAGAGCCCGACAGAGCCCGACAGAGCCCGACAGAGCCCGACAGGGCCCGACAGAGCCCGACAGGGCCCGACAGAGCCCGACAGAGCCCAGTAGAGCCCGACAGAGCCCGACAGAGCCCGACAGAGCCCGACAGGGCCCGACAGGGCCCGACAGAGCCCGACAGAGCCCGACAGGGCCCGACAGAGCCCGACAGGGCCCGACAGGGAACAGTAGAGCCCAGTAGAGCCCGACAGAGCCCGACAGAGCCCGACAGAGCCCGACAGGGCCCGACAGAGCCCGACAGGGCCCAGTAGAGCCCGACAGAGCCCGACAGGGCCCGACAGGGCCCGACAGGGCCCAGTAGAGCCCGACAGAGCCCGACAGAGCCCGACAGGGCCCGACAGAGCCCGACAGAGCCCTACAGGGCCCGACAGAGCCCGACAGAGCCCGACAGGGCCCAGTAGAGCCCGACAGAGCCCGACAGAGCCCGACAAAGCCCGACAGGGCCCGACAGGGCCTGACAGAGCCCGACAGGGCCCGACAAAGCCCGACAGAGCCCGACAGAGCCGGACAGGGCCCGACAGAGCCCAACAGAGCCCGACAGAGCCCGACAGGGCCCAGTAGAGCCCGACAGAGCCCGACAGAGCCCGACAGAGCCCGACAGGGCCCGACAGAGCCCGACAGGGCCCGACAGAGCCTGACAGAGCCCAGTCGAGCTCGACAGGGCCCGACAGAGACCGACAGAGCCCGACAGAGCCCGACAGGGCCCGACAGAGCCCGACAGAGCCCAGTAGAGCCCGACAGAGCCCGACAGAGCCCGACAGAGCCCGACAGGGCCCGACAGAGCCCGACAGAGCCCAGTAGAGCTCGACAGAGCCCGACAGAGCCCGACAGAGCCCGACAGGGCCCGACAGGGCCCGACAGAGCCCGACAGAGCCCAGTAGAGCCCGACAGAGCCCAGTAGAGCCCGACAGAGCCCGACAGGGCCCGACAGAGCCCAGTAGAGCCCGACAGAGCCCGACAGGGCCCGACAGAGCCCGACAGAGCCCGACAGGGCCCGACAGAGCCCGACAGGGCCCGACAGGGCCCGACAGAGCCCGACAGAGCCCGACAGGGCCCAGTAGAGCCCGACAGAGCCCGACAGAGCCCGACAGAGCCCGACAGGGCCCGACAGGGAACAGTAGAGCCCAGTAGAGCCCGACAGAGCCCGACAGAGCCCGACAGAGCCCGACAGGGCCCGACAGAGCCCGACAGAACCCGACAGAGCCCGACAGAGCCCAACAGGGCCCGACACGGCCCGACAGAGCCCGACAGAGCCCGACAGAACCCGACAGAGCCCGACAGAGCCCAGTAGAGCCCGACAGAGCCCGACAGAGCCCGACAGAGCCCGACAGGGCCCGACAGGGCCCGACAGAGCCCGACAGAGCCCGACAGGGCCCGACAGAGCCCGACAGGGCCCGACAGGGAACAGTAGAGCCCAGTAGAGCCCAACAGAGCCCGACAGAGCCCGACAGAGCCCGACAGGGCCCGACAGGGCCCGACAGGGCCCAGTAGAGCCCGACAGAGCCCGACAGGGCCCGACAGGGCCCGACAGGGCCCAGTAGAGCCCGACAGAGCCCAGTAGAGCCCGACAGAGCCCGACAGGGCCTGACAGGGCCTGACAGAGCCCGACAGGGCCCGACAGAGCCCGACAGAGCCCGACAGGGCCTGACAGGGCCTGACAGAGCCCGACAGGGCCCGACAGAGCCCGACAGGGCCCGACAGAGCCCGACAGAGCCCAGCAGAGCCCGACAGAGCCCGACAGAGCCCGACAGAGCCCGACAGGGCCCGACAGGGAACAGTAGAGCCCAGTAGAGCCCGACAGAGCCCGACAGAGCCCGACAGAGCCCGACAGGGCCCGACAGAGCCCGACAGGGCCCAGTAGAGCCCGACAGAGCCCGACAGGGCCCGACAGGGCCCGACAGGGCCCAGTAGAGCCCGACAGAGCCCAGTAGAGCCCGACAGAGCCCGACAGAGCCCGACAGGGCCCGACAGAGCCCGACAGGGCCCGACAGAGCCCGACAGAGCCCTACAGGGCCCGACAGAGCCCGACAGAGCCCGACAGGGCCCAGTAGAGCCCGACAGAGCCCGACAGGGCCCGACAGAGCCCGACAGAGCCCGACAGAGCCGGACAGGGCCCGACAGAGCCCAACAGAGCCCGACAGAGCCCGACAGGGCCCAGTAGAGCCCGACAGAGCCCGACAGAGCCCGACAGAGCCCGACAGGGCCCGACAGAGCCCGACAGGGCCCGACAGAGCCTGACAGAGCCCAGTCGAGCTCGACAGAGCCCGACAGAGCCCGACAGGGCCCGACAGGGCCCAGTAGAGCCCGACAGGGCCCGACAGAGCCCGACAGAGCCCGACAGAGCCCGACAGGGCCCGACAGGGCCCGACAGAACCCGTCAGAGACCAGTAGAGCCCGACAGAGCCCGACAGAGCCCGACAGAGCCCGACAGGGCCCGACCGAGCCCGACAGAGCACAGTAGAGCCCGACAGAGCCCGACAGAGCCCGACAGAGCCCGACAGGGCCCAGTAGAGCCCAGTAGAACCCGACAGAGCCCAGTAGAGCCCGACAGAGCCCGACAGAGACCGACAGAGCCCGACAGGGCCCGACAGAGCCCGACAGAGCCCGACAGAACCCGACAGAGCCCGACAGAGCCCAGTAGAGCCTGACAGAGCCCGACAGAGCCCGACAGAGCCCGACAGAGCCCGACAGGGCCCGACAGAGCCCGACAGAGCCCGACAGGGCCCGACAGGGCCCGACAGGGAACAGTAGAGCCCAGTAGAGCCCGACAGAGCCCGACAGAACCCGACAGAGCCCGACAGAGCCCAACAGGGCCCGACACGGCCCGACAGAGCCCGACAGAGCCCGACAGAACCCGACAGAGCCCGACAGAGCCCAGTAGAGCCCGACAGAGCCCGACAGAGCCCGACAGGGCCCGACAGAGCCCGACAGGGCCCAGTAGAGCCCGACAGAGCCCGACAGGGCCCGACAGGGCCCGACAGGGCCCAGTAGAGCCCGACAGAGCCCAGTAGAGCCCGACAGAGCCCGACAGAGCCCGACAGGGCCTGAAAGGGCCTGACAGAGCCCGACAGGGCCCGACAGAGCCCGACAGAGCCCGACAGGGCCCGACAGAGCCCGACAGAGCCTGACAGGGCCCAGTAGAGCCCGACAGAGCCCGACAGAGCCCGACAGAGCCCGACAAAGCCCGACAGAGCCGGACAGGGCCCGACAGAGCCCAACAGAGCCCGACAGAGCCCGACAGGGCCCAGTAGAGCCCGACAGAGCCCGACAGAGCCCGACAGAGCCCGACAGGGCCCGACAGAGCCCGACAGGGCCCGACAGAGCCCGACAGAGCCCAGTAGAGCCCGACAGAGCCCGACAGAGCCCGACAGAGCCCGACAGGGCCCGACAGGGCCCGACAGAGCCCGACAGAGCCCGACAGGGCCCGACAGAGCCCGACAGGGCCCGACAGGGAACAGTAGAGCCCAGTAGAGCCCGACAGAGCCCGACAGAGCCCGACAGAGCCCGACAGGGCCCGACAGAGCCCGACAGGGCCCAGTAGAGCCCGACAGAGCCCGACAGGGCCCGACAGGGCCCGACAGGGCCCAGTAGAGCCCGACAGAGCCCAGTAGAGCCCGACAGAGCCCGACAGAGCCCGACAGGGCCCGACAGAGCCCGACAGAGCCCTACAGGGCCCGACAGAGCCCGACAGAGCCCGACAGGGCCCAGCAGAGCCCGACAGAGCCCGACAGAGCCCGACAAAGCCCGACAGGGCCCGACAGGGCCTGACAGAGCCCGACAGGGCCCGACAAAGCCCGACAGAGCCCGACAGAGCCGGACAGGGCCCGACAGAGCCCAACAGAGCCCGACAGAGCCCGACAGGGCCCAGTAGAGCCCGACAGAGCCCGACAGAGCCCGACAGAGCCCGACAGAGCCTGACAGGGCCCGACAGAGCCCGACAGGGCCCGACAGAGCCTGACAGAGCCCAGTCGAGCTCGACAGGGCCCGACAGAGCCCGACAGAGCCCGACAGAGCCCGACAGGGCCCGACAGAGCCCGACAGAGCCCAGTAGAGCCCGACAGAGCCCGACAGAGCCCGACAGAGCCCGACAGGGCCCGACAGAGCCCGACAGAGCCCAGTAGAGCTCGACAGAGCCCGACAGAGCCCGACAGAGCCCGACAGGGCCCGACAGGGCCCGACAGAGCCCGACAGAGCCCGACAGACCCCAATAGAGCCCGACAGAGCCCAGTAGAGCCCGACAGAGCCCGACAGGGCCCGACAGAGCCCAGTAGAGCCCGACAGAGCCCGACAGGGCCCGACAGAGCCCGACAGAGCCCGACAGGGCCCGACAGAGCCCGACAGGGCCCGACAGGGCCCGACAGAGCCCGACAGAGCCCGACAGGGCCCAGTAGAGCCCGACAGAGCCCGACAGAGCCCGACAGAGCCCGACAGGGCCCGACAGGGAACAGTAGAGCCCAGTAGAGCCCGACAGAGCCCGACAGAGCCCGACAGAGGCCGACAGGGCCCGACAGAGCCCGACAGAACCCGACAGAGCCCGACAGAGCCCAACAGGGCCCGACACGGCCCGACAGAGCCCGACAGAGCCCGACAGAACCCGACAGAGCCCGACAGAGCCCAGTAGAGCCCGACAGAGCCCGACAGAGCCCGACAGAGCCCGACAGGGCCCGACAGGGCCCGACAGAGCCCGACAGAGCCCGACAGGGCCCGACAGAGCCCGACAGGGCCCGACAGGGAACAGTAGAGCCCAGTAGAGCCCGACAGAGCCCGACAGAGCCCGACAGAGCCCGACAGGGCCCGACAGGGCCCGACAGGGCCCAGTAGAGCCCGACAGAGCCCGACAGGGCCCGACAGGGCCCGACAGGGCCCAGTAGAGCCCGAGAGAGCCCAGTAGAGCCCGACAGAGCCCGACAGAGCCCGACAGGGCCTGACAGGGCCTGACAGAGCCCGACAGGGCCCGACAGAGCCCGACAGAGCCCGACAGGGCCTGACAGGGCCTGACAGAGCCCGACAGGGCCCGATAGAGCCCGACAGGGCCCGACAGAGCCCGACAGAGCCCAGCAGAGCCCGACAGAGCCCGACAGAGCCCGACAGAGCCCGACAGGGCCCGACAGGGAACAGTAGAGCCCAGTAGAGCCCGACAGAGCCCGACAGAGCCCGACAGAGCCCGACAGGGCCCGACAGAGCCCGACAGGGCCCAGTAGAGCCCGACAGAGCCCGACAGGGCCCGACAGGGCCCGACAGGGCCCAGTAGAGCCCGACAGAGCCCAGTAGAGCCCGACAGAGCCCAGTAGAGCTCGACAGAGCCCGACAGAGCCCGACAGAGCCCGACAGGGCCCGACAGGGAACAGTAGAGCCCAGTAGAGCCCGACAGAGCCCGACAGAGCCCGACAGAGCCCGACAGGGCCCGACAGAGCCCGACAGGGCCCGACAGAGCCCGACAGAGCCCTACAGGGCCCGACAGAGCCCGACAGAGCCCGACAGGGCCCAGTAGAGCCCGACAGAGCCCGACAGAGCCCGACAGAGCCCGACAAAGCCCGACAGGGCCCGACAGGGCCTGACAGAGCCCGACAGGGCCCGACAGAGCCCGACAGAGCCCGACAGAGCCGGACAGGGCCCGACAGAGCCCAACAGAGCCCGACAGAGCCCGACAGGGCCCAGTAGAGCCCGACAGAGCCCGACAGAGCCCGACAGAGCCCGACAGGGCCCGACAGAGCCCGACAGGGCCCGACAGAGCCTGACAGAGCCCAGTCGAGCTCGACAGAGCCCGACAGAGCCCGACAGGGCCCGACAGGGCCCAGTAGAGCCCGACAGGGCCCGACAGAGCCCGACAGAGCCCGACAGAGCCCGACAGGGCCCGACAGGGCCCGACAGAACCCGTCAGAGACCAGTAGAGCCCGACAGAGCCCGACAGAGCCCGACAGAGCCCGACAGGGCCCGACCGAGCCCGACAGAGCACAGTAGAGCCCGACAGAGCCCGACAGAGCCCGACAGAGCCCGACAGGGCCCAGTAGAGCCCAGTAGAACCCGACAGAGCCCAGTAGAGCCCGACAGAGCCCGACAGAGACCGACAGAGCCCGACAGGGCCCGACAGAGCCCGACAGAGCCCGACAGAACCCGACAGAGCCCGACAGAGCCCAGTAGAGCCTGACAGAGCCCGACAGAGCCCGACAGAGCTCGACAGGGCCCGACAGGGCCCGACAGAACCTGACAGAGCCCGACAGGGCCCGACAGGGCCCGACAGAGCCCGACAGAGCCCGACAGGGCCCGACAGAGCCCGACAGGGCCCGACAGGGAACAGTAGAGCCCAGTAGAGCCCGACAGAGCCCGACAGAGCCCGACAGAGCCCGACAGGGCCCGACAGGGCCCGACAGGGCCCAGTAGAGCCCGACAGAGCCCGACAGGGCCCGACTGGGCCCGACAGGGCCCAGTAGAGCCCGACAGAGCCCAGTAGAGCCCGACAGAGCCCGACAGAGCCCGACAGGGCCTGACAGGGCCTGACAGAGCCCGACAGGGCCCGACAGAGCCCGACAGAGCCCGACAGGGCCTGACAGGGCCTGACAGAGCCCGACAGGGCCCGACAGAGCCCGACAGGGCCCGACAGAGCCCGACAGAGCCCAGCAGAGCCCGACAGAGCCCGACAGAGCCCGACAGAGCCCGACAGGGCCCGACAGAGCCCGACAGGGCCCAGTAGAGCCCGACAGAGCCCGACAGGGCCCGACAGGGCCCGACAGGGCCCAGTAGAGCCCGACAGAGCCCAGTAGAGCCCGACAGAGCCCGACAGAGCCCGACAGGGCCCGACAGAGCCCGACAGGGCCCTACAGGGCCCGACAGAGCCCGACAGAGCCCGACAGGGCCCAGTAGAGCCCGACAGAGCCCGACAGAGCCCGACAGAGCCCGACAAAGCCCGACAGGGCCCGACAGGGCCTGACAGAGCCCGACAGGGCCCGACAGAGCCCGACAGAGCCCGACAGAGCCGGACAGGGCCCGACAGAGCCCAACAGAGCCCGACAGAGCCCGACAGGGCCCAGTAGAGCCCGACAGAGCCCGACAGAGCCCGACAGAGCCCGACAGGGCCCGACAGAGCCCGACAGGGCCCGACAGAGCCTGACAGAGCCCAGTCGAGCTCGACAGAGCCCGACAGAGCCCGACAGGGCCCGACAGGGCCCAGTAGAGCCCGACAGGGCCCGACAGAGCCCGACAGAGCCCGACAGAGCCCGACAGGGCCCGACAGGGCCCGACAGAACCCGTCAGAGACCAGTAGAGCCCGACAGAGCCCGACAGAGCCCGACAGAGCCCGACAGGGCCCGACCGAGCCCGACAGAGCACAGTAGAGCCCGACAGAGCCCGACAGAGCCCGACAGAGCCCGACAGGGCCCAGTAGAGCCCAGTAGAACCCGACAGAGCCCAGTAGAGCCCGACAGAGCCCGACAGAGACCGACAGAGCCCGACAGGGCCCGACAGAGCCCGACAGAGCCCGACAGAACCCGACAGAGCCCGACAGAGCCCAGTAGAGCCTGACAGAGCCCGACAGAGCCCGACAGAGCTCGACAGGGCCCGACAGGGCCCGACAGAACCTGACAGAGCCCGACAGAGCCCGACAGGGCCCGACAGAGCCCGACAGAGCCCAGTAGAGCCCGACAGAGCCCGACAGAGCCCGACAGGGCCCAGTAGAGCCCGACAGAGCCCGACAGAGCCCGACAGAGCCCGACAGGGCCCGACAGAGCCCGACAGAACCCGACAGGCCCCAGTAGAGCCTCACAGAGTCCGACAGAGCTCGACAGAGCCCGACAAAGCCCGACAGAGCCCGACAGGGCCCGACAGAGCCCGACAGGGCCCGACAGAGCCCGACAGGGCCCGAAAGAGCCCGACAGTGCCCGATAGAGCCCGACAGGGCCCAGTAGAGCCTCACAGAGCCCGACAGAGCTCGACAGAGCCCGACAGAGCCCGACAGGGCCCAACAGAGCCCGACAGAGGCCGACAGGGCCCGACAGAGCCCGACAGGGCCCGACAGGGAACAGTAGAGCCCGACAGAGCCCGACAGGGCCCGACAGGGCCCGACAGGGCCCGGTAGAGCCCGACAGAGCCCGACAGAGCCCGACAGAGCCCGACAGGGCCCGACAGAGCTCGACAGAGCCCGACAGAAACCGACAGAGCCCGACAGGGCCCAGTAGAGCCCGACAGAGCCCGACAGAGCCCGACAGGGCCCGACAGGGAACAGTAGAACCCAGTAGAGCCCGACAGAGCCCGACAGAGCCCGACAGAGCCCGACAGGGCCCGACAGAGCCCGACAGAACCCGACAGAGCCCGACAGAGCCCGACAGGGCCCGACAGGGCCCGACAGAGCCCGACAGAGCCCGACAGAACCTGACAGAGCCCGACAGAGCCCGACAGGGCCCGACAGGGCCCGACAGAGCCCGACAGAGCCCGACAGGGCCCGACAGACCCCAATAGAGCCCGACAGAGCCCAGTAGAGCCCGAGAGAGCCCGACAGAGCCCGACAGAGCCCGACAGAGCCCGACAGGGCCCAGTTTAGCCCAGTAGAGCCCGACAGAGCCCGACAGAGCCCGACAGAGCCCAGTAGAGCCCGACAGAGCCCGACAGGGCCCGACAGGGCCCGACAGGGCCCAGTAGAGCCCGACAGAGCCCGACAGAGCCCGACAGAGCCCGACAGGGCCCGACAGAGCCCGACAGAGCCCGACAGGGCCCAGTAGAGCCCAACAGAGCCCGACAGAGCCCGACAGAGCCCAGTAGAGCCCGACAGAGCCCGACAGAGCCCGAAAGAGCCCGACAGAGCCCGACAGGGCCAGACAGATCCTGACAGAGACCGACAGGGCCCGACAGAGCCCGACAGAGCCCAACAGAGCCCGACAGAGCCCAGTAGAGCCCGACAGAGCCCGACAGAGCCCGACAGGGCCCGACAGGGCCCGACAGAGGCCGACAGGGCCCGACAGAGCCCGACAGGGCCCGACAGGGAACAGTAGAGCCCAGTAGAGCCCGACAGAGCCCGACAGGGCCCGACAGAGCCCGACAGGGCCCAGTAGAGCCTGACAGAGCCCGACAGGGCCCGACAGGGCCCGACAGGGCCCAGTAGAGCCCGACAGAGCCCGACAGAGCCCGACAGAGCCCGACAGGGCCCGACAGAGCCCGACAGAGCCCGACAGAAACCGACAGAGCCCGACAGGGCCCAGTAGAGCCCGACAGAGCCCGACAGAGCCCGACAGGGCCCGACAGGGAACAGTAGAGCCCAGTAGAGCCCGACAGAGCCCGACAGAGCCCGACAGAGCCCGACAGGGCCCGACAGAGCCCGACAGAACCCGACAGAGCCCGACAGAGCCCGACAGGGCCCGACAGGGCCCGACAGAGCCCGACAGAGCCCGACAGAACCTGACAGAGCCCGACAGAGACCAGTAGAGCCCGACAGAGCCCGACAGAGCCCGACAGGGCCCGACAGGGAACAGTAGAGCCCAGTAGAGCCCGACAGAGCCCGACAGAGCCCGACAGGGCCCGACAGGGCCCGACAGGGCCCAGTAGAGCCCGACAGAGCCCGACAGAGCCCGACAGAGCCCGACAGGGCCCGACAGGGCCCGACAGAGCCCGACAGGGCCCGACAGAGCCCGACAGAGCCCGACAGGGCCCAGTAGAGCCCGACAGAGCCCGACAGAGCCCGACAGAGCCCGACAGGGCCCAGTAGAGCCCGACAGAGCCCGACAGAGCCCGACAGAGCCCGACAGGGCCCGACAGGGAACAGTAGAGACCAGTAGAGCCCGACAGAGCCCGACAGAGCCCGACAGAGCCCGACAGGGCCCGACAGAGCCCGACAGAACCCGACAGAGCCCGACAGAGCCCAACAGGGCCCGACACGGCCCGACAGAGCCCGACAGAGCCCGACAGAACCCGACAGAGCCCGACAGAGCCCAGTAGAGCCCGACAGAGCCCGACAGAGCCCGACAGGGCCCGACAGGGCCCGACAGAGCCCGACAGAGCCCGACAGGGCCCGACAGAGCCCGACAGGGCCCGACAGGGAACAGTAGAGCCCAGTAGAGCCCGACAGAGCCCGACAGAGCCCGACAGAGCCCGACAGGGCCCGACAGAGCCCGACAGGGCCCAGTAGAGCCCGACAGAGCCCGACAGGGCCCGACAGGGCCCGACAGGGCCCAGTAGAGCCCGACAGAGCCCAGTAGAGCCCGACAGAGCCCGTCAGAGCCCGACAGGGCCTGACAGGGCCTGACAGAGCCCGACAGGGCCCGACAGAGCCCGACAGAGCCCGACAGGGCCTGACAGGGCCTGACAGAGCCCGACAGGGCCCGACAGAGCCCGACAGGGCCCGACAGAGCCCGACAGAGCCCAGCAGAGCCCGACAGAGCCCGACAGGGCCCGACAGAGCCCGACAGGGCCCGACAGGGAACAGTAGAGCCCAGTAGAGCCCGACAGAGCCCGACAGAGCCCGACAGAGCCCGACAGGGCCCGACAGAGCCCGACAGGGCCCAGTAGAGCCCGACAGAGCCCGACAGAGCCCGACAGGGCCCGACAGAGCCCGACAGGGCCCGACAGAGCCCGACAGAGCCCTACAGGGTCCGACAGAGCCCGACAGAGCCCGACAGGGCCCAGTAGAGCCCGACAGAGCTCGACAGAGCCCGACAGAGCCCGACAAAGACCGACAGGGCCCGACAGGGCCTGACAGAGCCCGACAGGGCCCGACAGAGCCCGACAGAGCCCGACAGAGCCGGACAGGGCCCGACAGAGCCCAACAGAGCCCGACAGAGCCCGACAGGGCCCAGTAGAGCCCGACAGAGCCCGACAGAGCCCGACAGAGCCCGACAGGGCCCGACAGAGCCCGACAGGGCCCGACAGAGCCTGACAGAGCCCAGTCGAGCTCGACAGAGCCCGACAGAGCCCGACAGGGCCCGACAGGGCCCAGTAGAGCCCGACAGGGCCCGACAGAGCCCGACAGAGCCCGACAGAGCCCGACAGGGCCCGACAGGGCCCGACAGAACCCGTCAGAGACCAGTAGAGCCCGACAGAGCCCGACAGAGCCCGACAGAGCCCGACAGGGCCCGACCGAGCCCGACAGAGCACAGTAGAGCCCGACAGAGCCCGATAGAGCCCGACAGAGCCCGACAGGGCCCGACAGAGCCCGACAGAGCCCGACAGAACCCGACAGAGCCCGACAGAGCCCAGTAGAGCCTGACAGAGCCCGACAGAGCCCGACAGAGCTCGACAGGGCCCGACAGGGCCCGACAGAACCCGACAGAGCCCGACAGAGCCCGACAGGGCCCGACAGAGCCCGACAGAGCCCAGTAGAGCCCGACAGAGCCCGACAGAGCCCGACAGGGCCCAGTAGAGCCCGACAGAGCCCGACAGAGCCCGACAGAGCCCGACAGGGCCCGACAGAGCCCGACAGAACCCGACAGGCCCCAGTAGAGCCTCACAGAGTCCGACAGAGCTCGACAGAGCCCGACAAAGCCCGACAGGGCCCGACAGGGCCCGACAGAGCCCGACAGGGCCCGACAGAGCCCGACAGGGCCCGAAAGAGCCCGACAGTGCCCGATAGAGCCCGACAGGGCCCAGTAGAGCCTCACAGAGCCCGACAGAGCTCGACAGAGCCCGACAGAGCCCGACAGGGCCCAACAGAGCCCGACAGAGGCCGACAGGGCCCGACAGAGCCCGACAGGGCCCGACAGGGAACAGTAGAGCCCAGTAGAGCCCGACAGAGCCCGACAGAGCCCGACAGAGCCCGACAGGGCCCGACAGAGCCCGACAGGGCCCGACAGAGCCTGACAGAGCCCAGTCGAGCTCGACAGGGCCCGACAGAGACCGACAGAGCCCGACAGAGCCCGACAGGGCCCGACAGAGCCCGACAGAGCCCAGTAGAGCCCGACAGAGCCCGACAGAGCCCGACAGAGCCCGACAGGGCCCGACAGAGCCCGACAGAGCCCAGTAGAGCTCGACAGAGCCCGACAGAGCCCGACAGAGCCCGACAGGGCCCGACAGGGCCCGACAGAGCCCGACAGAGCCCAGTAGAGCCCGACAGAGCCCAGTAGAGCCCGACAGAGCCCGACAGGGCCCGACAGAGCCCAGTAGAGCCCGACAGAGCCCGACAGGGCCCGACAGAGCCCGACAGAGCCCGACAGGGCCCGACAGAGCCCGACAGGGCCCGACAGGGCCCGACAGAGCCCGACAGAGCCCGACAGGGCCCAGTAGAGCCCGACAGAGCCCGACAGAGCCCGACAGAGCCCGACAGGGCCCGACAGGGAACAGTAGAGCCCAGTAGAGCCCGACAGAGCCCGACAGAGCCCGACAGAGCCCGACAGGGCCCGACAGAGCCCGACAGAACCCGACAGAGCCCGACAGAGCCCAACAGGGCCCGACACGGCCCGACAGAGCCCGACAGAGCCCGACAGAACCCGACAGAGCCCGACAGAGCCCAGTAGAGCCCGACAGAGCCCGACAGAGCCCGACAGAGCCCGACAGGGCCCGACAGGGCCCGACAGAGCCCGACAGAGCCCGACAGGGCCCGACAGAGCCCGACAGGGCCCGACAGGGAACAGTAGAGCCCAGTAGAGCCCAACAGAGCCCGACAGAGCCCGACAGAGCCCGACAGGGCCCGACAGGGCCCGACAGGGCCCAGTAGAGCCCGACAGAGCCCGACAGGGCCCGACAGGGCCCGACAGGGCCCAGTAGAGCCCGACAGAGCCCAGTAGAGCCCGACAGAGCCCGACAGAGCCCGACAGGGCCTGACAGGGCCTGACAGAGCCCGACAGGGCCCGACAGAGCCCGACAGAGCCCGACAGGGCCTGACAGGGCCTGACAGAGCCCGACAGGGCCCGACAGAGCCCGACAGGGCCCGACAGAGCCCGACAGAGCCCAGCAGAGCCCGACAGAGCCCGACAGAGCCCGACAGAGCCCGACAGGGCCCGACAGGGAACAGTAGAGCCCAGTAGAGCCCGACAGAGCCCGACAGAGCCCGACAGAGCCCGACAGGGCCCGACAGAGCCCGACAGGGCCCAGTAGAGCCCGACAGAGCCCGACAGGGCCCGACAGGGCCCGACAGGGCCCAGTAGAGCCCGACAGAGCCCAGTAGAGCCCGACAGAGCCCGACAGAGCCCGACAGGGCCCGACAGAGCCCGACAGGGCCCGACAGAGCCCGACAGAGCCCTACAGGGCCCGACAGAGCCCGACAGAGCCCGACAGGGCCCAGTAGAGCCCGACAGAGCCCGACAGGGCCCGACAGAGCCCGACAGAGCCCGACAGAGCCGGACAGGGCCCGACAGAGCCCAACAGAGCCCGACAGAGCCCGACAGGGCCCAGTAGAGCCCGACAGAGCCCGACAGAGCCCGACAGAGCCCGACAGGGCCCGACAGAGCCCGACAGGGCCCGACAGAGCCTGACAGAGCCCAGTCGAGCTCGACAGAGCCCGACAGAGCCCGACAGGGCCCGACAGGGCCCAGTAGAGCCCGACAGGGCCCGACAGAGCCCGACAGAGCCCGACAGAGCCCGACAGGGCCCGACAGGGCCCGACAGAACCCGTCAGAGACCAGTAGAGCCCGACAGAGCCCGACAGAGCCCGACAGAGCCCGACAGGGCCCGACCGAGCCCGACAGAGCACAGTAGAGCCCGACAGAGCCCGACAGAGCCCGACAGAGCCCGACAGGGCCCAGTAGAGCCCAGTAGAACCCGACAGAGCCCAGTAGAGCCCGACAGAGCCCGACAGAGACCGACAGAGCCCGACAGGGCCCGACAGAGCCCGACAGAGCCCGACAGAACCCGACAGAGCCCGACAGAGCCCAGTAGAGCCTGACAGAGCCCGACAGAGCCCGACAGAGCCCGACAGAGCCCGACAGGGCCCGACAGAGCCCGACAGAGCCCGACAGGGCCCGACAGGGCCCGACAGGGAACAGTAGAGCCCAGTAGAGCCCGACAGAGCCCGACAGAACCCGACAGAGCCCGACAGAGCCCAACAGGGCCCGACACGGCCCGACAGAGCCCGACAGAGCCCGACAGAACCCGACAGAGCCCGACAGAGCCCAGTAGAGCCCGACAGAGCCCGACAGAGCCCAACAGGGCCCGACAGAGCCCGACAGGGCCCGACAGAGCCCGACAGGGCCCAGTAGAGCCCGACAGAGCCCGACAGGGCCCGACAGGGCCCGACAGGGCCCAGTAGAGCCCGACAGAGCCCAGTAGAGCCCGACAGAGCCCGACAGAGCCCGACAGGGCCTGAAAGGGCCTGACAGAGCCCGACAGGGCCCGACAGAGCCCGACAGAGCCCGACAGGGCCCGACAGAGCCCGACAGAGCCTGACAGGGCCCAGTAGAGCCCGACAGAGCCCGACAGAGCCCGACAGAGCCCAGTAGAGCCCGACAGAGCCCGACAGAGCCCGACAGGGCCCGACAGAGCCCGACAGAGCCCGACAGAGCCCGACAGGGCCCAGTAGAGCCCGACAGAGCCCGACAGAGCCCGACAGAGCCCGACAGGGCCCGACAGAGCCCGACAGGGCCCGACAGAGCCCGACAGAGCCCAGTAGAGCCCGACAGAGCCCGACAGAGCCCGACAGAGCCCGACAGGGCCCGACAGGGCCCAACAGAGCCCGACAGAGCCCGACAGGGCCCGACAGAGCCCGACAGGGCCCGACAGGGAACAGTAGAGCCCAGTAGAGCCCGACAGAGCCCGACAGAGCCCGACAGAGCCCGACAGGGCCCGACAGAGCCCGACAGGGCCCAGTAGAGCCCGACAGAGCCCGACAGGGCCCGACAGGGCCCGAAAGGGCCCAGTAGAGCCCGACAGAGCCCAGTAGAGCCCGACAGAGCCCGACAGAGCCCGACAGGGCCCGACAGAGCCCGACAGAGCCCGACAGGGCCCAGCAGAGCCCGACAGAGCCCGACAGAGCCCGACAAAGCCCGACAGGGCCCGACAGGGCCTGACAGAGCCCGACAGGGCCCGACAAAGCCCGACAGAGCCCGACAGAGCCGGACAGGGCCCGACAGAGCCCAACAGAGCCCGACAGAGCCCGACAGGGCCCAGTAGAGCCCGACAGAGCCCGACAGAGCCCGACAGAGCCCGACAGAGCCTGACAGGGCCCGACAGAGCCCGACAGGGCCCGACAGAGCCTGACAGAGCCCAGTCGAGCTCGACAGGGCCCGACAGAGCCCGACAGAGCCCGACAGAGCCCGACAGGGCCCGACAGAGCCCGACAGAGCCCAGTAGAGCCCGACAGAGCCCGACAGAGCCCGACAGAGCCCGACAGGGCCCGACAGAGCCCGACAGAGCCCAGTAGAGCTCGACAGAGCCCGACAGAGCCCGACAGAGCCCGACAGGGCCCGACAGGGCCCGACAGAGCCCGACAGAGCCCGACAGACCCCAATAGAGCCCGACAGAGCCCAGTAGAGCCCGACAGAGCCCGACAGGGCCCGACAGAGCCCAGTAGAGCCCGACAGAGCCCGACAGGGCCCGACAGAGCCCGACAGAGCCCGACAGGGCCCGACAGAGCCCGACAGGGCCCGACAGGGCCCGACAGGGCCCGACAGAGCCCGACAGGGCCCAGTAGAGCCCGACAGAGCCCGACAGAGCCCGACAGAGCCCGACAGGGCCCGACAGGGAACAGTAGAGCCCAGTAGAGCCCGACAGAGCCCGACAGAGCCCGACAGAGGCCGACAGGGCCCGACAGAGCCCGACAGAACCCGACAGAGCCCGACAGAGCCCAACAGGGCCCGACACGGCCCGACAGAGCCCGACAGAGCCCGACAGAACCCGACAGAGCCCGACAGAGCCCAGTAGAGCCCGACAGAGCCCGACAGAGCCCGACAGAGCCCGACAGGGCCCGACAGGGCCCGACAGAGCCCGACAGAGCCCGACAGGGCCCGACAGAGCCCGACAGGGCCCGACAGGGAACAGTAGAGCCCAGTAGAGCCCGACAGAGCCCGACAGAGCCCGACAGAGCCCGACAGGGCCCGACAGGGCCCGACAGGGCCCAGTAGAGCCCGACAGAGCCCGACAGGGCCCGACAGGGCCCGACAGGGCCCAGTAGAGCCCGAGAGAGCCCAGTAGAGCCCGACAGAGCCCGACAGAGCCCGACAGGGCCTGACAGGGCCTGACAGAGCCCGACAGGGCCCGACAGAGCCCGACAGAGCCCGACAGGGCCTGACAGGGCCTGACAGAGCCCGACAGGGCCCGATAGAGCCCGACAGGGCCCGACAGAGCCCGACAGAGCCCAGCAGAGCCCGACAGAGCCCGACAGAGCCCGACAGAGCCCGACAGGGCCCGACAGGGAACAGTAGAGCCCAGTAGAGCCCGACAGAGCCCGACAGAGCCCGACAGAGCCCGACAGGGCCCGACAGAGCCCGACAGGGCCCAGTAGAGCCCGACAGAGCCCGACAGGGCCCGACAGGGCCCGACAGGGCCCAGTAGAGCCCGACAGAGCCCAGTAGAGCCCGACAGAGCCCAGTAGAGCTCGACAGAGCCCGACAGAGCCCGACAGAGCCCGACAGAGCCCGACAGAGCCCGACAGGGCCCAGTAGAGCCCGACAGAGCCCGACAGAGCCCGACAGAGCCCGACAAAGCCCGACAGGGCCCGACAGGGCCTGACAGAGCCCGACAGGGCCCGACAGAGCCCGACAGAGCCCGACAGAGCCGGACAGGGCCCGACAGAGCCCAACAGAGCCCGACAGAGCCCGACAGGGCCCAGTAGAGCCCGACAGAGCCCGACAGAGCCCGACAGAGCCCGACAGGGCCCGACAGAGCCCGACAGGGCCCGACAGAGCCTGACAGAGCCCAGTCGAGCTCGACAGAGCCCGACAGAGCCCGACAGGGCCCGACAGGGCCCAGTAGAGCCCGACAGGGCCCGACAGAGCCCGACAGAGCCCGACAGAGCCCGACAGGGCCCGACAGGGCCCGACAGAACCCGTCAGAGACCAGTAGAGCCCGACAGAGCCCGACAGGGCCCGACCGAGCCCGACAGAGCACAGTAGAGCCCGACAGAGCCCGACAGAGCCCGACAGAGCCCGACAGGGCCCAGTAGAGCCCAGTAGAACCCGACAGAGCCCAGTAGAGCCCGACAGAGCCCGACAGAGACCGACAGAGCCCGACAGGGCCCGACAGAGCCCGACAGAGCCCGACAGAACCCGACAGAGCCCGACAGAGCCCAGTAGAGCCTGACAGAGCCCGACAGAGCCCGACAGAGCTCGACAGGGCCCGACAGGGCCCGACAGAACCTGACAGAGCCCGACAGGGCCCGACAGGGCCCGACAGAGCCCGACAGAGCCCGACAGGGCCCGACAGAGCCCGACAGGGCCCGACAGGGAACAGTAGAGCCCAGTAGAGCCCGACAGAGCCCGACAGAGCCCGACAGAGCCCGACAGGGCCCGACAGGGCCCGACAGGGCCCAGTAGAGCCCGACAGAGGCCGACAGGGCCCGACTGGGCCCGACAGGGCCCAGTAGAGCCCGACAGAGCCCAGTAGAGCCCGACAGAGCCCGACAGAGCCCGACAGGGCCTGACAGGGCCTGACAGAGCCCGACAGGGCCCGACAGAGCCCGACAGAGCCCGACAGGGCCTGACAGGGCCTGACAGAGCCCGACAGGGCCCGACAGAGCCCGACAGGGCCCGACAGAGCCCGACAGAGCCCAGCAGAGCCCGACAGAGCCCGACAGAGCCCGACAGAGCCCGACAGGGCCCGACAGAGCCCGACAGGGCCCAGTAGAGCCCGACAGAGCCCGACAGGGCCCGACAGGGCCCGACAGGGCCCAGTAGAGCCCGACAGAGCCCAGTAGAGCCCGACAGAGCCCGACAGAGCCCGACAGGGCCCGACAGAGCCCGACAGGGCCCTACAGGGCCCGACAGAGCCCGACAGAGCCCGACAGGGCCCAGTAGAGCCCGACAGAGCCCGACAGAGCCCGACAGAGCCCGACAAAGCCCGACAGGGCCCGACAGGGCCTGACAGAGCCCGACAGGGCCCGACAGAGCCCGACAGAGCCCGACAGAGCCGGACAGGGCCCGACAGAGCCCAACAGAGCCCGACAGAGCCCGACAGGGCCCAGTAGAGCCCGACAGAGCCCGACAGAGCCCGACAGAGCCCGACAGGGCCCGACAGAGCCCGACAGGGCCCGACAGAGCCTGACAGAGCCCAGTCGAGCTCGACAGAGCCCGACAGAGCCCGACAGGGCCCGACAGGGCCCAGTAGAGCCCGACAGGGCCCGACAGAGCCCGACAGAGCCCGACAGAGCCCGACAGGGCCCGACAGGGCCCGACAGAACCCGTCAGAGACCAGTAGAGCCCGACAGAGCCCGACAGAGCCCGACAGAGCCCGACAGGGCCCGACCGAGCCCGACAGAGCACAGTAGAGCCCGACAGAGCCCGACAGAGCCCGACAGAGCCCGACAGGGCCCAGTAGAGCCCAGTAGAACCCGACAGAGCCCAGTAGAGCCCGACAGAGCCCGACAGAGACCGACAGAGCCCGACAGGGCCCGACAGAGCCCGACAGAGCCCGACAGAACCCGACAGAGCCCGACAGAGCCCAGTAGAGCCTGACAGAGCCCGACAGAGCCCGACAGAGCTCGACAGGGCCCGACAGGGCCCGACAGAACCTGACAGAGCCCGACAGAGCCCGACAGGGCCCGACAGAGCCCGACAGAGCCCAGTAGAGCCCGACAGAGCCCGACAGAGCCCGACAGGGCCCAGTAGAGCCCGACAGAGCCCGACAGAGCCCGACAGAGCCCGACAGGGCCCGACAGAGCCCGACAGAACCCGACAGGCCCCAGTAGAGCCTCACAGAGTCCGACAGAGCTCGACAGAGCCCGACAAAGCCCGACAGGGCCCGACAGGGCCCGACAGAGCCCGACAGGGCCCGACAGAGCCCGACAGGGCCCGAAAGAGCCCGACAGTGCCCGATAGAGCCCGACAGGGCCCAGTAGAGCCTCACAGAGCCCGACAGAGCTCGACAGAGCCCGACAGAGCCCGACAGGGCCCAACAGAGCCCGACAGAGGCCGACAGGGCCCGACAGAGCCCGACAGGGCCCGACAGGGAACAGTAGAGCCCGACAGAGCCCGACAGGGCCCGACAGGGCCCGACAGGGCCCAGTAGAGCCCGACAGAGCCCGACAGAGCCCGACAGAGCCCGACAGGGCCCGACAGAGCTCGACAGAGCCCGACAGAAACCGACAGAGCCCGACAGGGCCCAGTAGAGCCCGACAGAGCCCGACAGAGCCCGACAGGGCCCGACAGGGAACAGTAGAACCCAGTAGAGCCCGACAGAGCCCGACAGAGCCCGACAGAGCCCGACAGGGCCCGACAGAGCCCGACAGAACCCGACAGAGCCCGACAGAGCCCGACAGGGCCCGACAGGGCCCGACAGAGCCCGACAGAGCCCGACAGAACCTGACAGAGCCCGACAGAGCCCGACAGGGCCCGACAGGGCCCGACAGAGCCCGACAGAGCCCGACAGGGCCCGACAGACCCCAATAGAGCCCGACAGAGCCCAGTAGAGCCCGAGAGAGCCCGACAGAGCCCGACAGAGCCCGACAGAGCCCGACAGGGCCCAGTTTAGCCCAGTAGAGCCCGACAGAGCCCGACAGAGCCCGACAGAGCCCAGTAGAGCCCGACAGAGCCCGACAGGGCCCGACAGGGCCCGACAGGGCCCAGTAGAGCCCGACAGAGCCCGACAGAGCCCGACAGAGCCCGACAGGGCCCGACAGAGCCCGACAGAGCCCGACAGGGCCCAGTAGAGCCCAACAGAGCCCGACAGAGCCCGACAGAGCCCAGTAGAGCCCGACAGAGCCCGACAGAGCCCGAAAGAGCCCGACAGAGCCCGACAGGGCCAGACAGATCCTGACAGAGACCGACAGGGCCCGACAGAGCCCGACAGAGCCCAACAGAGCCCGACAGAGCCCAGTAGAGCCCGACAGAGCCCGACAGAGCCCGACAGGGCCCGACAGGGCCCGACAGAGGCCGACAGGGCCCGACAGAGCCCGACAGGGCCCGACAGGGAACAGTAGAGCCCAGTAGAGCCCGACAGAGCCCGACAGGGCCCGACAGAGCCCGACAGGGCCCAGTAGAGCCTGACAGAGCCCGACAGGGCCCGACAGGGCCCGACAGGGCCCAGTAGAGCCCGACAGAGCCCGACAGAGCCCGACAGAGCCCGACAGGGCCCGACAGAGCCCGACAGAGCCCGACAGAAACCGACAGAGCCCGACAGGGCCCAGTAGAGCCCGACAGAGCCCGACAGAGCCCGACAGGGCCCGACAGGGAACAGTAGAGCCCAGTAGAGCCCGACAGAGCCCGACAGAGCCCGACAGAGCCCGACAGGGCCCGACAGAGCCCGACAGAACCCGACAGAGCCCGACAGAGCCCGACAGGGCCCGACAGGGCCCGACAGAGCCCGACAGAGCCCGACAGAACCTGACAGAGCCCGACAGAGACCAGTAGAGCCCGACAGAGCCCGACAGAGCCCGACAGGGCCCGACAGGGAACAGTAGAGCCCAGTAGAGCCCGACAGAGCCCGACAGAGCCCGACAGGGCCCGACAGGGCCCGACAGGGCCCAGTAGAGCCCGACAGAGCCCGACAGAGCCCGACAGAGCCCGACAGGGCCCGACAGGGCCCGACAGAGCCCGACAGGGCCCGACAGAGCCCGACAGAGCCCGACAGGGCCCAGTAGAGCCCGACAGAGCCCGACAGAGCCCGACAGAGCCCGACAGGGCCCAGTAGAGCCCGACAGAGCCCGACAGAGCCCGACAGAGCCCGACAGGGCCCGACAGGGAACAGTAGAGACCAGTAGAGCCCGACAGAGCCCGACAGAGCCCGACAGAGCCCGACAGGGCCCGACAGAGCCCGACAGAACCCGACAGAGCCCGACAGAGCCCAACAGGGCCCGACACGGCCCGACAGAGCCCGACAGAGCCCGACAGAACCCGACAGAGCCCGACAGAGCCCAGTAGAGCCCGACAGAGCCCGACAGAGCCCGACAGGGCCCGACAGGGCCCGACAGAGCCCGACAGAGCCCGACAGGGCCCGACAGAGCCCGACAGGGCCCGACAGGGAACAGTAGAGCCCAGTAGAGCCCGACAGAGCCCGACAGAGCCCGACAGAGCCCGACAGGGCCCGACAGAGCCCGACAGGGCCCAGTAGAGCCCGACAGAGCCCGACAGGGCCCGACAGGGCCCGACAGGGCCCAGTAGAGCCCGACAGAGCCCAGTAGAGCCCGACAGAGCCCGTCAGAGCCCGACAGGGCCTGACAGGGCCTGACAGAGCCCGACAGGGCCCGACAGAGCCCGACAGAGCCCAGTAGAGCCCGACAGAGCCCGTCAGAGCCCGACAGGGCCTGACAGGGCCCGACAGAGCCCGACAGAGCCCAGCAGAGCCCGACAGAGCCCGACAGGGCCCGACAGAGCCCGACAGGGCCCGACAGGGAACAGTAGAGCCCAGTAGAGCCCGACAGAGCCCGACAGAGCCCGACAGAGCCCGACAGGGCCCGACAGAGCCCGACAGGGCCCAGTAGAGCCCGACAGAGCCCGACAGAGCCCGACAGGGCCCGACAGAGCCCGACAGGGCCCGACAGAGCCCGACAGAGCCCTACAGGGTCCGACAGAGCCCGACAGAGCCCGACAGGGCCCAGTAGAGCCCGACAGAGCTCGACAGAGCCCGACAGAGCCCGACAAAGACCGACAGGGCCCGACAGGGCCTGACAGAGCCCGACAGGGCCCGACAGAGCCCGACAGAGCCCGACAGAGCCGGACAGGGCCCGACAGAGCCCAACAGAGCCCGACAGAGCCCGACAGGGCCCAGTAGAGCCCGACAGAGCCCGACAGAGCCCGACAGAGCCCGACAGGGCCCGACAGAGCCCGACAGGGCCCGACAGAGCCTGACAGAGCCCAGTCGAGCTCGACAGAGCCCGACAGAGCCCGACAGGGCCCGACAGGGCCCAGTAGAGCCCGACAGGGCCCGACAGAGCCCGACAGAGCCCGACAGAGCCCGACAGGGCCCGACAGGGCCCGACAGAACCCGTCAGAGACCAGTAGAGCCCGACAGAGCCCGACAGAGCCCGACAGAGCCCGACAGGGCCCGACCGAGCCCGACAGAGCACAGTAGAGCCCGACAGAGCCCGATAGAGCCCGACAGAGCCCGACAGGGCCCGACAGAGCCCGACAGAGCCCGACAGAACCCGACAGAGCCCGACAGAGCCCAGTAGAGCCTGACAGAGCCCGACAGAGCCCGACAGAGCTCGACAGGGCCCGACAGGGCCCGACAGAACCCGACAGAGCCCGACAGAGCCCGACAGGGCCCGACAGAGCCCGACAGAGCCCAGTAGAGCCCGACAGAGCCCGACAGAGCCCGACAGGGCCCAGTAGAGCCCGACAGAGCCCGACAGAGCCCGACAGAGCCCGACAGGGCCCGACAGAGCCCGACAGAACCCGACAGGCCCCAGTAGAGCCTCACAGAGTCCGACAGAGCTCGACAGAGCCCGACAAAGCCCGACAGGGCCCGACAGGGCCCGACAGAGCCCGACAGGGCCCGACAGAGCCCGACAGGGCCCGAAAGAGCCCGACAGTGCCCGATAGAGCCCGACAGGGCCCAGTAGAGCCTCACAGAGCCCGACAGAGCTCGACAGAACCCGACAGAGCCCGACAGGGCCCAACAGAGCCCGACAGAGGCCGACAGGGCCCGACAGAGCCCGACAGGGCCCGACAGGGAACAGTAGAGCCCAGTAGAGCCCGACAGAGCCCGACAGAGCCCGACAGGGCCCGACAGAGCCCGACAGGGCCCAGTAGAGCCCGACAGAGCCCGACAGGGCCCGACAGGGCCCGACAGGGCCCAGTAGAGCCCGACAGAGCCCGACAGAGCCCGACAGAGCCCGACAGGGCCCGACAGAGCTCGACAGAGCCCGACAGAAACCGACAGAGCCCGACAGGGCCCAGTAGAGCCCGACAGAGCCCGACAGAGCCCGACAGGGCCCGACAGGGAACAGTAGAACCCAGTAGAGCCCGACAGAGCCCGACAGAGCCCGACAGAGCCCGACAGGGCCCGACAGAGCCCGACAGAACCCGACAGAGCCCGACAGAGCCCGACAGGGCCCGACAGGGCCCGACAGAGCCCGACAGAGCCCGACAGAACCTGACAGAGCCCGACAGAGCCCGACAGGGCCCGACAGAGCCCGACAGGGCCCGACAGGGCCCGACAGAGCCCGACAGGGCCCGACAGAGCCCGACAGAGCCCGACAGAGCCCGACAGGGCCCAGTAGAGCCCGACAGAGCCCGACAGAGCCCGACAGAGCCCGACAGGGCCCGACAGGGCCCGACAGAGCCCGACAGGGCCCGACAGAGCCCGACAGAGCCCGACAGGGCCCAGTAGAGCCCGACAGAGCCCGACAGAGCCCGACAGAGCCCGACAGGGCCCGACAGGGCCCAGTAGAGCCCGACAGGGCCCGACAGAGCCCGACAGAGCCCGACAGAGCCCGACAGGGCCCGACAGAGCCCGACAGAGCCCAGTAGAGCCCGACAGAGCCCGACAGAGCCCGACAGAGCCCGACAGGGCCCGACAGAGCCCGACAGAGCCCAGTAGAGCTCGACAGAGCCCGACAGAGCCCGACAGAGCCCGACAGGGCCCAGTAGAGCCCGACAGAGCCCGACAGAGCCCGACAGGGCCCGACAGGGCCCGACAGAGCCCGACAGAGCCCGACAGACCCCAATAGAGCCCGACAGAGCCCAGTAGAGCCCGACAGAGCCCGACAGGGCCCGACAGAGCCCAGTAGAGCCCGACAGAGCCCGACAGGGCCCGACAGAGCCCGACAGAGCCCGACAGAGCCCGACAGGGCCCGACAGAGCCTGACAGAGCCCGACAGAACCCGACAGAGCCCGACAGGGCCCGACAGGGCCCGACAGAGCCCGACAGAGCCCGACAGGGCCCAGTAGAGCCCGACAGAGCCCGACAGAGCCCGACAGAGCCCGACAGGGCCCGACAGGGAACAGTAGAGCCCAGTAGAGCCCAACAGAGCCCGACAGAGCCCGACAGAGCCCGACAGGGCCCGACAGAGCCCGACAGAACCCGACAGAGCCCGACAGAGCCCAACAGGGCGCGACACGGCCCGACAGAGCCCGACAGAGCCCGACAGAACCCGACAGAGCCCGACAGAGCCCAGTAGAGCCCGACAGAGCCCGACAGAGCCCGACAGGGCCCGACAGGGAACAGTAGAGCCCAGTAGAGCCCGACAGAGCCCGACAGAGCCCGACAGAGCCCGACAGGGCCCGACAGGGCCTGACAGGGCCCGACAGAGCCCGACAGGGCCTGACAGAGCCCGACAGAGCCCGACAGAGCCGGACAGGGCCCAGTAGAGCCCGACAGAGCCCGACAGGGCCCGACAGGGCCCGACAGGGCCCAGTAGAGCCCGACAGAGCCCAGTAGAGCCCGACAGAGCCCGACAGAGCCCGACAGGGCCTGACAGGGCCTGACAGAGCCCGACAGGGCCCGACAGAGCCCGACAGAGCCCGACAGGGCCCGACAGAGCCCGACAGAGCCCGACAGAGCCGGACAGGGCCCGACAGAGCCCAACAGAGCCCGACAGAGCCCGACAGGGCCCAGTAGAGCCCGACAGAGCCCGACAGAGCCCGACAGAGCCCGACAGGGCCCGACAGAGCCCGACAGGGCCCGACAGAGCCCGACAGAGCCCAGTAGAGCCCGACAGAGCCCGACAGAGCCCGACAGAGCCCGACAGGGCCCGACAGGGCCCGACAGAGCCCGACAGAGCCCGACAGGGCCCGACAGAGCCCGACAGGGCCCGACAGGGAACAGTAGAGCCCAGTAGAGCCCGACAGAGCCCGACAGAGCCCGACAGAGCCCGACAGGGCCCGACAGAGCCCGACAGGGCCCAGTAGAGCCCGACAGAGCCCGACAGGGCCCGACAGGGCCCGACAGGGCCCAGTAGAGCCCGACAGAGCCCAGTAGAGCCCGACAGAGCCCGACAGAGCCCGACAGGGCCCGACAGAGCCCGACAGGGCCCGACAGAGCCCGACAGAGCCCTACAGGGCCCGACAGAGCCCGACAGAGCCCGACAGGGCCCAGTAGAGCCCGACAGAGCCCGACAGAGCCCGACAGAGCCCGACAGAGCCCGACAGGGCCCGACAGAGCCCGACAGGGCCCGACAGAGCCTGACAGAGCCCAGTCGAGCTCGACAGGGCCCGACAGAGCCCGACAGAGCCCGACAGGGCCCGACAGAGCCCGACAGAGCCCAGTAGAGCCCGACAGAGCCCGACAGAGCCCGACAGAGCCCGACAGGGCCCGACAGAGCCCGACAGAGCCCAGTAGAGCTCGACAGAGCCCGACAGAGCCCGACAGAGCCCGACAGGGCCCAGTAGAGCCCGACAGAGCCCGACAGAGCCCGACAGGGCCCGACAGGGCCCGACAGAGCCCGCCAGAGCCCGACAGAGCCCAGTAGAGCCCGACAGAGCCCGACAGGGCCCGACAGAGCTGAGTAGAGCCCGACAGAGCCCGACAGGGCCCGACAGAGCCCGACAGAGCCCGACAGAGCCCGACAGGGCCCGACAGAGCCCGACAGAGCCCGACAGAACCCGACAGAGCCCGACAGGGCCCGACAGGGCCCGACAGAGCCCGACAGAGCCCGACAGGGCCCAGTAGAGCCCGACAGAGCCCGACAGAACCCGACAGAGCCCGACAGGGTCCGACAGGGAACAGTAGAGCCCAGTAGAGCCCGACAGAGCCCGACAGAGCCCGACAGAGCCCGACAGGGCCCGACAGAGCCCGACAGAACCCGACAGAGCCCGACAGAGCCCAACAGGGCCCGACACGGCCCGACAGAGCCCGACAGAGCCCGACAGAACCCGACAGAGCCCGACAGAGCCCGACAGAGCCCGACAGGGCCCGACAGGGCCCGACAGAGCCCGACAGAGCCCGACAGGGCCCGACAGAGCCCGACAGGGCCCAGTAGAGCCCGACAGAGCCCGACAGAGCCCGACAGGGCCCGACAGAGCCCGACAGGGCCCGACAGAGCCCGACAGAGCCCTACAGGGCCCGACAGAGCCCGACAGAGCCCGACAGGGCCCAGTAGAGCCCGACAGAGCTCGACAGAGCCCGACAGAGCCCGACAAAGCCCGACAGGGCCCGGACAGGGCCTGACAGAGCCCGACAGGGCCCGACAGAGCCCGACAGAGCCCGACAGAGCCGGACAGGGCCCGACAGAGCCCAACAGAGCCCGACAGAGCCCGACAGGGCCCAGTAGAGCCCGACAGAGCCCGACAGAGCCCGACAGAGCCCGACAGGGCCCGACAGAGCCCGACAGGGCCCGACAGAGCCTGACAGAGCCCAGTCGAGCTCGACAGAGCCCGACAGAGCCCGACAGGGCCCGACAGGGCCCAGTAGAGCCCGACAGGGCCCGACAGAGCCCGACAGAGCCCGACAGAGCCCGACAGGGCCCGACAGGGCCCGACAGAACCCGTCAGAGACCAGTAGAGCCCGACAGAGCCCGACAGAGCCCGACAGAGCCCGACAGGGCCCGACCGAGCCCGACAGAGCACAGTAGAGCCCGACAGAGCCCGATAGAGCCCGACAGAGCCCGACAGGGCCCGACAGAGCCCGACAGAGCCCGACAGAACCCGACAGAGCCCGACAGAGCCCAGTAGAGCCTGACAGAGCCCGACAGAGCCCGACAGAGCTCGACAGGGCCCGACAGGGCCCGACAGAGCCCGACAGAGCCCGACAGAGCCCGACAGGGCCCGACAGAGCCCGACAGAGCCCAGTAGAGCCCGACAGAGCCCGACAGAGCCCGACAGGGCCCAGTAGAGCCCGACAGAGCCCGACAGAGCCCGACAGAGCCCGACAGGGCCCGACAGAGCCCGACAGAACCCGACAGGCCCCAGTAGAGCCTCACAGAGTCCGACAGAGCTCGACAGAGCCCGACAAAGCCCGACAGGGCCCGACAGGGCCCGACAGAGCCCGACAGGGCCCGACAGAGCCCGACAGGGCCCGAAAGAGCCCGACAGTGCCCGATAGAGCCCGACAGGGCCCAGTAGAGCCTCACAGAGCCCGACAGAGCTCGACAGAGCCCGACAGAGCCCGACAGGGCCCAACAGAGCCCGACAGAGGCCGACAGGGCCCGACAGAGCCCGACAGGGCCCGACAGGGAACAGTAGAGCCCAGTAGAGCCCGACAGAGCCCGACAGAGCCCGACAGGGCCCGACAGAGCCCGACAGGGCCCAGTAGAGCCCGACAGAGCCCGACAGGGCCCGACAGGGCCCGACAGGGCCCAGTAGAGCCCGACAGAGCCCGACAGAGCCCGACAGAGCCCGACAGGCCCGACAGAGCTCGACAGAGCCCGACAGAAACCGACAGAGCCCGACAGGGCCCAGTAGAGCCCGACAGAGCCCGACAGAGCCCGACAGGGCCCGACAGGGAACAGTAGAACCCAGTAGAGCCCGACAGAGCCGACAGAGCCCGACAGAGCCCGACAGGGCCCGACAGAGCCCGACAGAACCCGACAGAGCCCGACAGAGCCCGACAGGGCCCGACAGGGCCCAGTAGAGCCCGACAGAGCCCGACAGGGCCCAGTAGAGCCCGACAGAGCCCGACAGAGCCCGACAGAGCCCGACAGGGCCCGACAGAGCCCGACAGGGCCCGACAGAGCCCGACAGAGCCCAGTAGAGCCCGACAGAGCCCGACAGAGCCCGACAGAGCCCGACAGGGCCCGACAGGGCCCGACAGAGCCCGACAGAGCCCGACAGGGCCCGACAGAGCCCGACAGGGCCCGACAGGGAACAGTAGAGCCCAGTAGAGCCCGACAGAGCCCGACAGAGCCCGACAGAGCCCGACAGGGCCCGACAGAGCCCGACAGGGCCCAGTAGAGCCCGACAGAGCCCGACAGGGCCCGACAGGGCCCGACAGGGCCCAGTAGAGCCCGACAGAGCCCAGTAGAGCCCGACAGAGCCCGACAGAGCCCGACAGGGCCCGACAGAGCCCGACAGGGCCCGACAGAGCCCGACAGAGCCCTACAGGGCCCGACAGAGCCCGACAGAGCCCGACAGGGCCCAGTAGAGCCCGACAGAGCCCGACAGAGCCCGACAGAGCCCGACAAAGCCCGACAGGGCCCGACAGGGCCTGACAGAGCCCGACAGGGCCCGACAGAGCCCGACAGAGCCCGACAGAGCCGGACAGGGCCCGACAGAGCCCAACAGAGCCCGACAGAGCCCGACAGGGCCCAGTAGAGCCCGACAGAGCCCGACAGAGCCCGACAGAGCCCGACAGGGCCCGACAGAGCCCGACAGGGCCCGACAGAGCCTGACAGAGCCCAGTCGAGCTCGACAGGGCCCGACAGAGCCCGACAGAGCCCGACAGGGCCCGACAGAGCCCGACAGAGCCCAGTAGAGCCCGACAGAGCCCGACAGAGCCCGACAGAGCCCGACAGGGCCCGACAGAGCCCGACAGAGCCCAGTAGAGCTCGACAGAGCCCGACAGAGCCCGACAGAGCCCGACAGGGCCCAGTAGAGCCCGACAGAGCCCGACAGAGCCCGACAGGGCCCGACAGGGCCCGACAGAGCCCGCCAGAGCCCGACAGAGCCCAGTAGAGCCCGACAGAGCCCGACAGGGCCCGACAGAGCCCAGTAGAGCCCCGACAGAGCCCGACAGGGCCCGACAGAGCCCGACAGAGCCCGACAGAGCCCGACAGGGCCCGACAGAGCCCGACAGGGCCCGACAGGGCCCGACAGAGCCCGACAGAGCCCGACAGGGCCCAGTAGAGCCCGACAGAGCCCGACAGAGCCCGACAGAGCCCGACAGGGTCCGACAGGGAACAGTAGAGCCCAGTAGAGCCCGACAGAGCCCGACAGAGCCCGACAGAGCCCGACAGGGCCCGACAGAGCCCGACAGAACCCGACAGAGCCCGACAGAGCCCAACAGGGCCCGACACGGCCCGACAGAGCCCGACAGAGCCCGACAGAACCCGACAGAGCCCGACAGAGCCCAGTAGAGCCCGACAGAGCCCGACAGAGCCCGACAGAGCCCGACAGGGCCCGACAGGGCCCGACAGAGCCCGACAGAGCCCGACAGGGCCCGACAGGGAACAGTAGAGCCCAGTAGAGCCCGACAGAGCCCGACAGAGCCCGACAGAGCCCGACAGGGCCCGACAGAGCCCGACAGGGCCCAGTAGAGCCCGACAGAGCCCGACAGGGCCCGACAGGGCCCGACAGGGCCCAGTAGAGCCCGACAGAGCCCAGTAGAGCCCGACAGAGCCCGACAGAGCCCGACAGGGCCTGACAGGGCCTGACAGAGCCCGACAGGGCCCGACAGGGAACAGTAGAGCCCAGTAGAGCCCGACAGAGCCCGACAGAGCCCGACAGAGCCCGACAGGGCCCGACAGAGCCCGACAGGGCCCAGTAGAGCCCGACAGAGCCCGACAGGGCCCGACAGGGCCCGACAGGGCCCAGTAGAGCCCGACAGAGCCCAGTAGAGCCCGACAGAGCCCGACAGAGCCCGACAGGGCCTGACAGGGCCTGACAGAGCCCGACAGGGCCCGACAGAGCCCGACAGAGCCCGACAGGGCCCGACAGAGCCCGACAGAGCCCGACAGGGCCCAGTAGAGCCCGACAGAGCCCGACAGAGCCCGACAGAGCCCGACAAAGCCCGACACGGCCAGACAGGGCCCGACAGAGCCCGACAGGGCCTGACAGAGCCCGACAGAGCCCGACAGAGCCGGACAGGGCCCGACAGAGCCCAACAGAGCCCGACAGAGCCCGACAGGGCCCAGTAGAGCCCAACAGAGCCCGACAGAGCCCGACAGAGCCCGACAGGGCCCGACAGGGCCCGACAGAGCCCGACAGAGCCCGACAGGGCCCGACAGAGCCCGACAGGGCCCGACAGGGAACAGTAGAGCCCAGCAGAGCCCGACAGAGCCCGACAGAGCCCGACAGAGCCCGACAGGGCCCGACAGAGCCCGACAGGGCCCAGTAGAGCCCGACAGAGCCCGACAGGGCCCGACAGGGCCCGACAGGGCCCAGTAGAGCCCGACAGAGCCCAGTAGAGCCCGACAGAGCCCGACAGAGCCCGACAGAGCCCGACAGGGCCCGACAGGGAACAGTAGAGCCCAGTAGAGCCCGACAGAGCCCGACAGAGCCCGACAGAGCCCGACAGGGCCCGACAGAGCCCGACAGAACCCGACAGAGCCCGACAGAGCCCAACAGGGCCCGACACGGCCCGACAGAGCCCGACAGAGCCCGACAGAACCCGACAGAGCCCGACAGAGCCCAGTAGAGCCCGACAGAGCCCGACAGAGCCCGACAGAGCCCGACAGGGCCCGACAGGGCCCGACAGAGCCCGACAGAGCCCGACAGGGCCCGACAGAGCCCGACAGGGCCCGACAGGGAACAGTAGAGCCCAGTAGAGCCCGACAGAGCCCGACAGAGCCCGACAGAGCCCGACAGGGCCCGACAGAGCCCGACAGGGCCCAGTAGAGCCCGACAGAGCCCGACAGGGCCCGACAGGGCCTGACAGGGCCCAGTAGAGCCCGACAGAGCCCAGTAGAGCCCGACAGAGCCCGACAGAGCCCGACAGGGCCTGACAGGGCCTGACAGAGCCCGACAGGGCCCGACAGAGCCCGACAGAGCCCGACAGGGCCCGACAGAGCCCGACAGAGCCCGACAGGGCCCAGTAGAGCCCGACAGAGCCCGACAGAGCCCGACAGAGCCCGACAAAGCCCGACACGGCCAGACAGGGCCCGACAGAGCCCGACAGGGCCTGACAGAGCCCGACAGAGCCCGACAGAGCCGGACAGGGCCCGACAGAGCCCAACAGAGCCCGACAGAGCCCGACAGGGCCCAGTAGAGCCCGACAGAGCCCGACAGAGCCCGACAGAGCCCGACAGGGCCCGACAGAGCCCGACAGGGCCCGACAGAGCCCGACAGAGCCCAGTAGAGCCCGACAGAGCCCGACAGAGCCCGACAGAGCCCGACAGGGCCCGACAGGGCCCGACAGAGCCCGACAGAGCCCGACAGGGCCCGACAGAGCCCGACAGGGCCCGACAGGGAACAGTAGAGCCCAGTAGAGCCCGACAGAGCCCAACAGAGCCCGACAGAGCCCGACAGGGCCCGACAGAGCCCGACAGGGCCCAGTAGAGCCCGACAGGGCCCGACAGGGCCCGACAGGGCCCAGTAGAGCCCGACAGAGCCCAGTAGAGCCCGACAGAGCCCGACAGAGCCCGACAGGGCCCGACAGAGCCCGACAGGGCCCGACAGAGCCCGACAGGGCCCGAGAGACCCCAATAGAGCCCGACAGAGCCCAGTAGAGCCCGAGAGAGCCCGACAGAGCCCGACAGAGCCCGACAGAGCCCGACAGGGCCCAGTTTAGCCCAGTAGAGCCCGACAGAGCCCGACAGAGCCCGACAGAGCCCAGTAGAGCCCGACAGAGCCCGACAGGGCCCGACAGGGCCCGACAGGGCCCAGTAGAGCCCGACAGAGCCCGACAGAGCCCGACAGAGCCCGACAGGGCCCGACAGAGCCCGACAGAGCCCGACAGGGCCCAGTAGAGCCCAACAGATACCGACAGAGCCCGACAGAGCCCAGTAGAGCCCGACAGAGCCCGACAGAGCCCGAAAGAGCCCGACAGAGCCCGACAGGGCCAGACAGATCCTGACAGAGACCGACAGGGCCCGACAGAGCCCGACAGAGCCCAACAGAGCCCGACAGAGCCCAGTAGAGCCCGACAGAGCCCGACAGAGGCCCGACAGGGCCCGACAGGGCCCGACAGAGCCGACAGGGCCCGACAGAGCCCGGACAGGCCCGACAGGGAACAGTAGAGCCCAGTAGAGCCCGACAGAGCCCGACAGGGCCCGACAGAGCCCGACAGGGACCAGTAGAGCCTGACAGAGCCCGACAGGGCCCGACAGGGCCCGACAGGGCCCAGTAGAGCCCGACAGAGCCCGACAGAGCCCGACAGAGCCCGACAGGGCCCGACAGAGCCCGACAGAGCCCGATAGAAACCGACAGAGCCCGACAGGGCCCAGTAGAGCCCGACAGAGCCCGACAGAGCCCGACAGGGCCCGACAGGAACAGTAGAGCCCAGTAGAGCCCGACAGAGCCCGACAGAGCCCGACAGAGCCCGACAGGGCCCGACAGAGCCCGACAGAACCCGACAGAGCCCGACAGAGCCCGACAGGGCCCGACAGGGCCCGACAGAGCCCGACAGAGCCCGACAGAACCTGACAGAGCCCGACAGAGACCAGTAGAGCCCGACAGAGCCCGACAGAGCCCGACAGGGCCCGACAGGGAACAGTAGAGCCCAGTAGAGCCCGACAGAGCCCGACAGAGGCCCGACAGGGCCCGACAGGGCCGACAGGGCCCAGTAGAGCCCGACAGAGCCCGACAGAGCCCGACAGAGCCCGACAGGGCCCGACAGGGCCCGACAGAGCCCGACAGGGCCCGACAGAGCCCGACAGAGCCCGACAGGGCCCAGTAGAGCCCGACAGAGCCCGACAGAGCCCGACAGAGCCCGACAGGGCCCGACAGGGCCCAGTAGAGCCCAACAGGGCCCGACAGAGACCGACAGAGCCCGACAGAGCCCGACAGGGCCCGACAGAGCCCGACAGAGCCCAGTAGAGCCCGACAGAGCCCGACAGAGCCCGACAGAGCCCGACAGGGCCCGACAGAGTCCGACAGAGCCAGTAGAGCTCGACAGAGCCCGACAGAGCCCGACAGAGCCCGACAGGGCCCAGTAGAGCCCGACAGAGCCCGACAGAGCCCGACAGGGCCCGACAGGGCCCGACAGAGCCCGACAGAGCCCGACAGACCCCAATAGAGCCCGACAGAGCCCAGTAGAGCCCGACAGAGCCCGACAGAGCCCGACAGAGCCCAGTAGAGCCCGACAGAGCCCGACAGGGCCCGACAGAGCCCGACAGAGCCCGACAGAGCCCGACAGGGCCCGACAGAGCCTGACAGAGCCCGACAGAACCCGACAGAGCCCGACAGGGCCCGACAGGGAACAGTAGAGCCCAGTAGAGCCCGACAGAGCCCGACAGAGCCAGACAGAGCCCGACAGGGCCCGACAGAGCCCGACAGAAACCCGACAGAGCCCGACAGAGCCCAACAGGGCCGACACGGCCCGACAGAGCCCGACAGAGCCCGACAGAACCCGACAGAGCCCGACAGAGCCCAGTAGAGCCCGACAGAGCCCGACAGAGCCCGACAGAGCCCGACAGGGCCCGACAGGGCCCGACAGAGCCCGACAGAGCCCGACAGGGCCCGACAGAGCCCGACAGGGCCCGACAGGGAACAGTAGAGCCCAGTAGAGCCCGACAGAGCCCGACAGAGCCCGACAGAGCCCGACAGGGCCCGACAGAGCCCGACAGGGCCCAGTAGAGCCCGACAGAGCCCGACAGGCCCGACAGGGCCCGACAGGGCCCAGTAGAGCCCGACAGAGCCCAGTAGAGCCCGACAGAGCCCGACAGAGCCCGACAGGGCCTGACAGGGCCTGACAGAGCCCGACAGGGCCCGACAGAGCCCGACAGAGCCCGACAGGGCCTGACAGGGCCTGACAGAGCCCGACAGGGCCCGACAGAGCCCGACAGGGCCCGACAGAGCCCGACAGAGCCCAGCAGAGCCCGACAGAGCCCGACAGGGCCCGACAGAGCCCGACAGGGCCCGACAGGGAACAGTAGAGCCCAGTAGAGCCCGACAGAGCCCGGACAGAGCCCGACAGAGCCCGACAGGGCCCGACAGAGCCCGACAGGGCCCAGTAGAGCCCGACAGAGCCCGACAGAGCCCGACAGGGCCCGACAGAGCCCGACAGGGCCCGACAGAGCCCGACAGAGCCCTACAGGGCCCGACAGAGCCCGACAGAGCCCGACAGGGCCCAGTAGAGCCCGACAGAGCCCAGTAGAGCCCGACAGAGCCCAAACAGAGCCCGACAGGGCCCGACAGAGCCCGACAGGGCCCGACAGAGCCCGACAGAGCCCTACAGGGCCCGACAGAGCCCGACAGAGCCCGACAGGGCCCAGTAGAGCCCGACAGAGCTCGACAGAGCCCGACAGAGCCCGACAAAGCCCGACAGGGCCCGACAGGGCCTGACAGAGCCCGGACAGGGCCCGACAGAGCCCGACAGAGCCCGACAGAGCCGGACAGGGCCCGACAGAGCCCAACAGAGCCCGACAGAGCCCGACAGGGCCCAGTAGAGCCCGACAGAGCCCGACAGAGCCCGACAGAGCCCGACAGGGCCCGACAGGGCCCGACAGAGCCTGACAGAGCCCAGTCGAGCTCGACAGAGCCCGACAGAGCCCGACAGGGCCCGACAGGGCCCAGTAGAGCCCGACAGGGCCCGACAGAGCCCGACAGAGCCCGACAGAGCCCGACAGGGCCCGACAGAACCCGTCAGAGACCAGTAGAGCCCGACAGAGCCCGACAGAGCCCGACAGGGCCCGACCGAGCCCGACAGAGCACAGTAGAGCCCGACAGAGCCCGACAGAGCCCGACAGAGCCCGACAGGGCCCGACAGAGCCCGACAGAGCCCGACAGAACCCGACAGAGCCCGACAGAGCCCAGTAGAGCCTGACAGAGCCCGACAGAGCCCGACAGAGCTCGACAGGGCCCGACAGGGCCCGACAGAACCCGACAGAGCCCGACAGAGCCCGACAGGGCCCGACAGAGCCCGACAGAGCCCAGTAGAGCCCGACAG